>NW_028281576.1:232500-393161 GCF_059751285.1 Brachycentrus maculatus | reverse complement strand
TTATGTGCGTTAATTCACTATACAAATCTTAATTTAATTTGTAAGAAAAATTTATATGAAATCACAGTTTACAGCCCCTGGCTTGTTGCGTACAAAACGAAGATTTTCTACTAGCTTTCCACTAGCCTGATGATTGACCTAACGATGAAACCCGGTCACTGGGCAAATAAAATATTTGCGAAAAAAACTATACAGTTCTTATTTTAAATTAAAAAATTGTCACCCTATTTATTGCACAATAGCAATCAGCGGGGAATATCCTTAGAAGACGGAAATAAAACAAACTTTATACGAAACAGCATGAAGTTTATTATTTATTTAATTTCGGAGTCTTTTGAACACATAGGATGCGAAATTATTTTTTACACTTATGGTTTTTCAGAGTTTTCATACAAAGCTAATCGAACTATTGTGTAAAGAGTAATAAATAAGCACATATTGTAATTTTTTCCAACTGTCCGAGTTTTTACAAGCACAGTTCCTAAAGAAAATGGCTCTAAAAATATTACAAATACCAATTCTTTTGTGTTGAAAGTACCGAGAGATGTTTATTTTATTCCGAGATGAAATGGAATTTCGTCTTTTTTTCGTTTGCAAAGAATGGTTAACTGGATAAATAAAAAATATGCGAATTTCCAGTAGGTTTTCACTATAAATATATACATACACACTTTAAAAAATATTCCCATTGTGATTCATTTGTCTTCTCTCTCTCTTTAAAACTACACAAGCCAACACACTTTTTGATGCCCGTGATTTTTCAAATGTTCCTACTAAAATTTTGGCTGCAGAATCCGAAATAGCTCTCAAAATTCAGATCTAGTTTTTGAGATATGCTACATTAAAAAATATTTATTTTTAATTTTTTTTACATTTCACGTTATAACTTTTACTTAATTCTAAATTTAAAAAAATCATGGATTTAAGTATTTTTAACATAAAAACGTAGATTTAAATACTTATTGCTAAATTTACATACATTAGTCACTTAAAACTTTAAAATATAGTTTTTTATGACTTTATAGCATGGCGTATAGTAGGGTAGTTTTGCTGAAGGCTCCAACAGTAGTCAGCCATCATATGGATATTCAATCATCCTTAATATCGATGTTTCATAGTATTTAGTCATTGATGGAATCTTTAACACCTTTTCTTCACTAAAATCACATGGTTTTCCGGATGGCCGATTTCTGTTAATCCAGTATTTATTGTTCAGGTTGATAAATGTATATTTTCAGGTATTTATTTGGCTACTTAGATTCTTGTCCGCCTCCGTAGTGTAATGGTCAGCACGCTCGGCTACCGTTCTGGAGGTCCCGGGTTCGATTCCCAAGGGGGGTTAAATAAATATAAGTGATTTTTTTTGGATAAGGCGTGCGGATAAGGGTTTTATTATTATTATTATGTTAATAAGTAAAAAAAATATATAAACGTTGAAAGGGTCGTAAACATTTGTCAAAAGGAAATACATTACCTACTGACTGTATTTTTATGGCAATTTTTTATGTTGGCATAAGGGTAATGTTATATTTATGGTATTTTAATAAAAGTAAATCAAGAAAGGTACGGAAAATTTGCTTTTTATCTACCATTAATCTTTTCATACCTTGGCGTAAATAAATAACTCGTTTTCGCATTTCAGTAAGGGAGATTTCTAATTAACTCGCTTTTGTATAAAAATAAAAGCATGTTTACATATAAAAATAAATACACATATTAATTACTTTTTGATTTTTAAATTTTAGTAACTTAACGAAATGCTGGTACTAAATCTTTTGTATGGAATTGAATAAGGGTTAGTAGAAGATTTTGTAAATCAAACTTTGAAATAACCTTAAATTACCAACAAGGGTAGAACTGCCCTCCATTTCGTGCCAAAGAGATTTTTTAGGGGGTGTTAGAAAACCTAGTCAGCAACTTTTTTTATGCATTTCAATGAATTTTCAGCATTTTTTCTATTATGAGCTACTAGCTTAGATGTATGTTTCGTCTTTTAAGTGAACTATCGAGCCAACTACGTTGTTCTACAAAATAATTTAATCAATAAAAGCACTGTGAAGTAATTCTTTGGAGACTACACGTTACGTAATAGAGTAGACTAGACGCTTTGTGTTGACCGAGTGACCGACTTGCAGAAGGCAGCAGTGTGCCAGGGGTCTGTGTGACAAAAGTTTATAGAGTGCATTCTGCATTGTGCATATTCAAACTGCACGTTTTGTTGAACTCCAACAAGCTTATAGAATATAATTTCTCAACCTTTTTATTATAACATTTTGAGTATGTCCAAATACTTGTTCACAAATCTGGATTATCTCCAATTATAGGAGTTATTTTTCATATTACTTTTTGACGTCTCATGAAAAATGAAGAAGAATATGGAAGTCTGGGTATTTACGGGGCTGACGACCGTCAAAGGCTGGTTTAAGTGATCGTTTTACACACGTGTAACATTCAGCAATACTACCCATTATTGACAGCCACACATTATCGAATTCTTGGAAGTTCTATATATTTGTACCAATTCCGAAACGTTGTTCTTGAATCATTAGAACTTCACTAGAGACATCTATTGGAGTAAAGTGATCACTTAAACCAGCTTATTACGGTCGTCAGCCCCGTGAATGCCCAGACTTCCATATACTTCTTTCATTTGAAATGTCAAAAAATAATATGAAAATAACTCCTGTAATTGGAGATAATCCAGATTTTGTGAACAAGTATTTGGACACACTCAAAATGTTGTAAATAATATAAATGTTCATTTTCACTCATTCACACGCCTAAATTATGTCAACACATATTTCTGTTTGCAAAGACAGTTAAGTGGCGTTCTTTTCCCTCTGCCTACCCTTGTGGGACATGACGTGAAGGTTAGTTAGTTTTGCCGACAATAAACCCATCCAATGACATACCAATGATGGGACGTATTTTCAAATGATTTTTTTTTTACATTCAGCGAATCAAATTCAATTATTCACAGTATCGATATGAAATCTGCGAATCACGTCAGATTAATCGGTTGACAAATTTAGCGAATGAAATTTATATCCCTCATATACAAGGATCATTGTGATTAATGCTGGGATGAAATGAAAATAATGACCCTGTAAAGGTACCTCATATTAAAATAAATAAATTTGTATAAACGTACACATGATATAAATTATTTATTGAGTTGATATTGATACCACTTCATCATTTATTATCTGTATAAACAAAAATTTTAACAAAACACTCTCAATATATTATTAGATTAAAACCAATATTTTTAGCTTTTCCACTTTTTTTATTTGACCAGCGACCGGGTTTCGTCGTTACCGACATCGTCAGACTGGTCATCAGAGATGATGTCGGTAACGACGAAACCCGGTCGCTGGTCAAATAAAAAAAGTTGAAAAGCTAAAATATTGGTTTTAATCTAATAATATATTAAAAATGCAATTCCATCACGAAGTGTCAGTGGATAATATAAATCTATTCAAAACACTCTCCTTATCATCTATTGTTTACTTTATGTAATACCACTTTTATAAACACTTATTCGTGGCTACCGGTTTCGGAAAGTTATTCCATCGTCAGGTCATTTAAATAAAATTATAACTACCAAATTATTACAATTCGACATTTATGTAAAAATAAAATTTTGAAAGAGTGAAAGAAGACAAATAAATCATAACGGAAATTTTTTCAAAATTTCAAAAAAGAATTTTCAAATGTGGGCTTGAAGTTAAATTTAGTTACAATGATTAAAGAAAACACTTCGTTTTTTACCACTTGAGTTTTATTATGGACTTCATGTTTCAGAAGTTGAACTTCCATCATTCAGGTCTGTATAATAACTAAAATATAAAATATAAAATTGTTCTATAAATAAGGAGAGGGGAAAGTAAGGGGAAGGGGTTAGTCAAGGAACGGAGTTTGAAAACAAAGGAAAAATGGAAAGCAATGGCGAATTCGCCAAATCAAGTGGTAAAAAACGAAGTGTTTTCTTTAATCATTGTAACATGTCTTACCACAAAGTCAATGCCGAAACAATAAATTAAATTTAAATGGTTATTTATTACGGGTAAGTCTTTATTGATTGCTTTACTTATTTTTTAATAATTCTAGATTATTTTATTACCATGCCACAAAGTTATCAATGCTTTTAAAATACAAATTAAAAAATGTTATTTCTTAATATTTTAAATGTTTCCAAACGTATTTGAAGACACTCAAAATATTGTAAATATAAAAAACTAGTCAAATTGTAAGCTATACAAAAAAATTATGTCGTATTTTCAGGCGTTTCCCATAATGTAAAAATAATCCGGGGTTCAGATCTTGCATACAAATACGAGTAAAAGGGTCTATGCTATATAAAAGCTTTATGATTCCAAAATAGATGGCTGTTGTGATGTCATATGTACTCTGTTATAAGATCACCTTCCATATACCTTCCTTATCCTTACTTTTTCATCTGCCGACAAGCCTCTAAAAGTCAAGACTTGGCGGGTTATACATTTATATATATGTATATATATATATATATATATATATATATATATATATATATATATATATATATATATATATATATATATATATATATATATATATATATATATATATATATATATATATATATATATATATATATATATATATATATATATATATATATATATATATATATATATATATATATATATATATATATATATATATATATATATATATATATATATATATATATATATATATATATATATATATATATATATATATATATATATATATATATATATATATATATATATATATATATATATATATATATATATATATTTATACACAAGGTGAACTAGGTATAATTTTAAGTATTAAGAAAAGTTATTTACAATTCTATAGACATGAGGAGTGAATGTATTGGAGCGAGAAAAGAATGAGTCAGAAAGAGAGAGAGAGAACGAGGATGGGGCTGAAAAAGACTTGGCACGACCAAATCAATCAGAATCTTTAATCTGGTGTTGTCTAAAGTGTAATAGGTCATGTGTGATAAGATGTATAGATGTGAAGGAAGCTGGGAGTGTATGTCAGAACAGAAGAGTGTGGAGTTTTCTCTGCCTACTCCTGCTGAAACGGCGTGATGGTAGTAGTAGTTGTATATAATGTATATTTGTAAATAAAAGTTTTTATAAATAGGGGTCAGGAAGGATCAAAGATTTTCCAGCAGCATTAAACTAATTCAAAATAACGTTACGGGGTCCTATTCTGGAATTTCATTAATCATTTGGTTTTATAACCACCTTAGTGAATAATGATACTAAAGTTTAACACTCTTGTCGTCTAGTTACGGTTGATTTATCGCGCTGACCCCCAAAGTGTCGACAAAATAAGCACACGGCGATAATTTACCACACAACGCGATCTAAAGAAATTATTTTGCTATTATCCCCGGCAGCCCTAGATTAATCTTCGTTTCAGGATCTGTTTTCAGGACCTGAAACGCTTCGTGAAAACAAATACCGCTTATAATTATACATCCCGTTCTTCATTTGATTCGCTGAAAAAAATAGGACATCGTGTAGCAATTGAGGTAGAGTCTTTTGTAAATAATAAGTGACACTGTGTTTGAAACAGATTTTTTTATTAATTTTATTTATTATTTACTTTTAATTTTATATAAACTGAGCATCGTACGACTTTAAATCTGGCTTAAATTATACATTATATACTTGTGTAACTATGTACTTTATTGAATAACAGCATAATTCACAGATGTTACCCTGCCTTAAATGTGGTTAAACGTCTCTTAATAAATAGCAATACTTTATACGATTATTAATAAAATAAAACAACTTTGTTTGAATCACTTTTTAAAAAGTTGTTTTTTTTTACAAAATTTATGAAATGTGCCACAAATTATCTACTAAAAACATTCAAGAAAATATTATTTATTGATTCGGCTTTAACTTTGTGGAATTAAACTATTATAATTATTAACTATTTAAAAAAAAATTAACGTTTGTATCTATACCTCTAATTGAGGATTATTTCATTAAACACAACTAGTTTCAAAAACTGCAGTTGTTTTCATCGACAGGTGAATAGTAAAACTTACTACTATTTACGATAATCGTTTACTATTTATATTTTGTTGTAGTTCATTAAAAAATAAAAATAATAAATTAAATATGTTGCTACATTTTGAGTGTGTCAAATTTTGGTTGTCAATAATGAGTAGAATTGGTGAATGTTACACGTGTGTAAAGTGATAACTTAAACCAGCCTATGACGGTCGTCAGCCCCGTAAATGCCCAGACTTCCATATTCTTCTTCATCTTTGATGAGATGTTAAAAAAATAATATAAAACATGTTGCTTGTTGTCAAAATCAAGAATTTTTATTCATTTTATTTTTAACTAACTAACTAACCACCACGTTGCTTTCTCACGAGGGTAGGCTGAGAGAGTAGAACGCCTCATTACTCTGCCTTTGCAAACATTATTTGCCTCTTTCACATTCGTGAATCTCCTTGTACTTAACCAATAATTTGATAATTATAACTTCTTATTTGTAGGAGTATAACATAAAAAATAAAATCATAAAAATTTTGGAAAGAATGTTACTTGCGTTTTAAGTTATCACGTAAACCAGCCTAATACAAACCGTAATCCCCGTACATGTCCACCTTTTATATTCTTCTTCATTTTTTTTCAGATATAAATTTAAAATGTTATTTTGTCAGTTAATTTTGTATAATATAAAGTATTTATAAAACACATACATTCTATTTTTGTAATTATCTGTAAAATCTTATTTTAGCTTCCTCAAGTCGTTTCATATAATCGTTTTTGTAATATTTCATAACATATTAGATTTGAAGGGTTGTTAGGCTACGTTAGGGTAATATTATAATTACATCTGATTTATAAGGATCAAAAGGGGTTATGAAAGATTTCCTTTCATCTTGTGCGTTAGATCTACGATGCATACATTAATTTAGATATACATACATGTATGCATGAATATCATACATTATTATATATACTTAACAACACCGTTAAAGGAAGGGTGATATAACCAGGATTAATATTTTATTTATTTATTTTTCATCAAAAATATATCTTTAAATACATATACACACATAATATATATATATTTATACATATATATATATATATATATATATATATATATATATATATATATATATATATATATATATATATATATATATATATATATATATATATATATATATATATATATATATATATATATATATATATATATATATATATATATATATATATATATATATATATATATATATATATATATATATATATATATATATATATATATATATATATATATATATATATATATATATATATATATATATATATATATATATATATATATATATATATATATATATATATATAAATATATATATATATATGTATATGTATATGTTTATATATATATATATATGTATATATATATATATATATATACATATATATATATATATATATATATATATATATATATATATATATATATATATATATATATATATATATATATATATATATATATATATATATATATATATATATATATATATATATATATATATATATATATATATATATATATATATATATATATATATATATATATATATATATATATATATATATATATATATATATATATATATATATATATATATATATATATATATATATATATATATATATATATATATATATATATATATATATATATATATATATATATATATATATATATATATATATATATTTATATAGTTATTCAATATTTTTATTTTTATTTTAGTAAATACACTAGTCTGATGATGTCGGTAAGCACAAAGTATTATGTATGTGGAAAAAACTGTAAACTTGTTACTGAATAACTAAATTACCATGGCGCTGTATCCCCGCAGGGGTAGGCAGAGAGAATAGGACGCCACACTACTCTGTCTTTGTAAACATTATTTGCCTCTTCCACATTCATGCATCTCCTCATACTAACCGGCCGATTATTTCGATTCCTAACCTGAGCGCGAAGTACATATTTAACATACCTGATCTTGCCATGTTTTTCTAGGTCTTCTTCAACTTATTTTATACCAACTACATTCACCTCATAAATTTGTTGATACCTCATACCTTTCTTTCCCCACTCATTCGTTCCGTATGTCCAAACCATCTCAACACACCATTCGTTATGTTTTTTTAACGTTTTGGAAATATATTCTAAAAATACTATAAACCGTTTCTTAAAATTCTAAGCGTGTTTTACAATGAGGCTCATTCTGTTTTAAATACGAAAATTCGGTATCCTTTACAAACTCTTTCCGCCCTAACAATGTTTCAGCAAAGGGACATTTGGATATTCTGAAACAAAATTTAATAATGAACTGAGTGGAATTTAAAAAAAATTGTTGAAGAAAACTTGCAAAGGAAATTATTTAGTGGATAAAGTTAACGAGATATAAATTAAGGAAAACTTGTGATAAATATAAAACTATTTTACAAAAAAATAAACCAAACCCTTTTCCGCACCCAAATGGTGCATAGGGCACTGCATCATATAAACGCAGTGTTATCTTGATCGTTAACACACGAAGGAAAGTTGATCAGCCCTCCACTTCAGGTACCAGCCCGGGGTAATATTGAATATATAATAATAAAGTGAAAAAATCACTTATATTTATTAGACTCCCCTCTAGGAATTGAAACCGGGGCCTCCAGAACGGTAGGCGAGCGTGCTGACCATTACACTTGGGAGGCGGACAAAAAATAAATTATTAAAAAAATAAAATGTAATTATTTCCTCTCATTTCTTTAAATCAAATTGAGATTCAATAATTTGCTCTAATAGCATTAAATTTGTGGAGGAAAACAATGATTTAAATATAAAACAATTGTATGAGACCACTGTCAGGTGTCCAAAACAGTGTCGGATTGTTCCCGTGCTTAGTGTCGCGGACTCTTGAGTCAGAGTTTCTCGGTTCTAACCCACTGTTCCACAATTTGGTACCTATTTCTAATAATGAGTCACTTAGGCTCACAGAAATAGTATGAAATTGAATTATTTTTGTAAATAATAAAAAAAAAACAAATACTACTCTTTGTTTTTTTATTTTTTATTAATATGAACACTAGTTTCGAGAACTATGTTCTTATCAACAAGTGAAATACAAACAGTTTTTATTTTCACCTGATATTGAGAATATTTTAAGTTCCAGAAACTTAGTACATGTTCAACTCTGATGATGACAAGGTTATTGTCGTAACCGGCCGGAGATAATATGTACCAATATAAAGTCCTTTAAAACAAAGTTGTTTTATTTTATAAAGTTTATAAAAAGTGCCACAAAGTATCTGCGAAAAACATTCAAGAAAAAAGTCACGTTTAGATAAATAAAATAAAAACGCGGTCTTAATCAATTATTTTTTCATTTGGACGTTACTATTCCATTACTTTTGTTTTATTAATTACCATTTAACACGTATTTTTAAATTAAAAGTCATACTCGTATGTCCTCATATATATATTGTGTGGTGATTAGAGCATTATGTTAACATCCTGCGATCTCGGGTTTGATTCCTGAGGGGGGGAGGTAAATTAAATAAATAAATATGAGTGATTTCTCACTCTAATATTTAATAAATATTACTGTGGACTTAAAACGCAAGGGCTGTCCCTTTTTAGTCATGGGTTTAACGACCAAGATAACAATGCTTCTATATAATGCAGTGCGTTATGCACCGTTGGGTCTGAATAAGAGTAAGAAGAAAAAAATTATATATTATCACTTGGTTTTCACGTGCCAAAGGTCCATTTCACAATTTTGATTCACAATTTTCATAAATAATATAATATTTTTTTATATTTTTATTCCAATGTAAAATATGACAGCCAAAACAATTGCGTCATAAGAATAAATTTCATCAATTTACTTAATTTTTATGTTGCTGTTTTAATACAAACATACAAACATAAATTTTGGTGCTTTATTCTTATATGTTAAAAAAACCGTATTAAATTGATAATTTTTACATAATGTCGTCGAATTGAGAGTAAAGATTCAATTTTATACGCCGCCATCTTTTATTTCCATAAAATAAACATTGGATATGGAATAATGTAAATATAATAAGTTTTTTGTAATATTCTCTAAGATATTGTTTTTTTGTAAGGCTTTGTTTTCCATGCAAAAATGAGTTACATTATGTATGTATGAGATTTACCTTCCAGACAAAGAGGAATGTATGAAAATTCAAGACGAAAATAAATTGTTAATTTTGCTGGCTTTCGTGAATTGTGTATAATAAATGCATATTAAATGAAGATTTATTTACAACTAGATATGCCTGGATACGGGTTGTTGTGACTCAAACTGTTTAAAGGAAAAAAAAATACAAACATTTCTAACATATTTAATATCACAATACTTGTGGAACTATAAACAAACTTACTAACCATCAAGTCATTTCCGCAAGGGCAGGCAGAGAGTATAGAACGTCCCACCAATCTGTCTTTGCTAATAATCTTCGCCTCTTCCAAATTCATGCGTCCCCTCATACATACATACCCGGCGATTTTCCGACTTCTGGCTTGACCACTTTGAAATATTTGAAAAACTTGATCCTGCCAAGTTTTCCTCGGTATTCTTCTGGTTCTATTACCAACCACATTCATCTCAAAGATATGTTAATCTCTTCTTTCTTCACTCATTCGATTCACATGCCTAAACCGCCTCAACACAACTATCTTAAATTTATTAATTATGTTTATCTAAGCCTTTAATTTTTTTCCTTATATCACCATTTGAACATTTATCGTACAACGTTTTGCCATACATTCACATGGATTCAGTCTACTTCCTTTCTTTTTGAAGGATGAAATTTAAAAAAAGGATGCTGTATTTCTATACATTATAATGTGAAAGGAAACCAACAGCATTGCATATAAAAAACATTAAAAATAATTATCTATATATGTCAATAATGGCCAGAATGGTGATAGTTATACAAATGTATAAATTATCACTTAAGTCAGCCAAATGACTGGTCGTGAGCCCTGGGAAGCTCAAAAGAAAAAAAAATTCAAATATAAATTATAGACATTTCATCTCGAACTGAGACACCTATAATATAAATTTGTAAACTTTGCTTCCGTACGTAAATTATCTACTCATTCAACGAAGATTTATTAACGACTTGGCAATAAATACCATTCGGTTGAATTTTCTTATTTATCATATAAATTCTGGTATTTTGAGTATTACAAATGAGCTTTTGGTGTGTTGTAATTAATCGTTCTAGCGTTTCTCAAGTGCGTAAAACTTTCCTCGTGCTTAGATAGTCACACATGTTGGAACATTATTGGATGAATGTCCACAAAAAAATAACCCTACAACTTTTGGTTTCTCCAATTTCCGAAACTTTTTAAATAAAAGCTCTGTACAAAAAATGAGGTTAGTATTGAATTGGCAACAAAAACTGTTATTATTTACTGGCTTTGCGACTATTCATTGTATGGGTTTAAATAATTATTTAATTTCATAACATTTTTGGTATCGCAACAGACGAAGCAGATTTTTATATATTGTATTTGATTGATTAAGCTTTTGGTGTGTTCGCATCGGCAACAAAAAAGTGTTATTATTTACAAGCTTTGCGACTTTTCATTGTATGGGTTTAAATAATTAATTATTATCATAATATTTTTGGTATCGCAACAGACGAAGCAGATTTTTATATATTGTATTTGATTGATTGAGCTTTTGGTGTGTTCGCATCGGCAACAAAAAAGTGTTATTATTTACTGGCTTTGCGACTTTTCATTGCAAGGGTTTAAATAATTATTTAATATCAAAATATTTTTGGCATCGCAACAGACGAAGCAGATTTTTATACAATAACACAACATTTTTTTTGTTGTTTGTCCTGTAGCCGAATTTCATCGTTACCGACGTTCATCAGACTGATGATGTCGGTAATGTCATTTCTGTCGAAACCCCTAAAATAACATCTTATATTTTTTGGAGCACTTAAGTATCAAAGTATAATTGTACAAAATAAATTACTCATAGGTGTGGCAAAAACAGAATTTGTGAATTTATATTTTGGACATACTCAAAATATTGTAAATATTTAAAAAATAACTGGTCTCAAACACAAGTTTGAAAAAATTTTAAAATATATTTTCAGGCATCTCCTAGTATATCGAATGATTCGGGAAAGAATCTTTTGTACATTTCATGTAGTTTTTTGCTTATAAAAAAACATAATACTTCCAATGATAGATGTCGCCAATGAAGTAATATACATCAGATGTTTTCAACTAAAACATGAATACAACATCACTAAATTTGAGTTATTTGGTTGTCGATCACGACTATATTAAGGAATGTCACAAGTGTGTAAAATGTTCACTTAAACCAGCCAATGATAGGTTGTAAGTTCTGTTAATACCCAGATTTATGTTAAGGAATAAATGTATTATTTTAAGATCTTTATATTCATTGTGATTTAATTACATTTTCGACCATGGTAATAATTTCGCCAGTCAAATTAAATTACATCTCTACCTTTTAAAAATGTTTTGAGTGACAGAACCATTCCACATTTTTTAATATGAAATTCAGGAATGAATTCGATCTTTGGTCGAAAATTTTCAGATGATTTATTACAGGAAAAAAATACTTTGCGCATATTAATTACTTCACACTGTAGAAAAAGCTTGAAAATATGGTTTTCAGTTTTATTACATGCCAGTTATTTTATTTACAATATATTAATATCAATTGTGTTCAAATATTTTTATAGACCCTGGACTTCACCACGCATAGGGGTTTTATTTGAATTATAATTGGGTTCAAAACTTGTTGAAAATTGTACACTTGTACTAGACCACAAATTGAGTTTTATTTTACACGAATAGTTTCAAAAACTACAGATGTTTTGGAAACTATTCGTATGAAATGAAATTAAACTCAATTAGTTATGCAATACAAAAGTTTAATTTTTAATAATCAACACGTCACTCCACAAAGTTAATGCCAAATGAATAAAAAGTATTTACAACGTTCTTTGATTATTTCCAAATATTTTTTCACATATCTGGATTATTTCTAATTAAAGGAGTTATTTTTTTAGATTTCATCATAGATGAAGAAGAATATAGAAGTCTGGGTATTTACGGGGCTTACGACCGTCAATGCCCAGACTTCCATATTCTTCATCTCTAAGTTGAGACGTCAAAAAATAATATGGACTACACCATCCAAATTATCTTATCTGAACTTCAAAGACCCTCTTTGATTTTTTCTCTACGATTCAAAAAGCACGTTTGTTCTATTTATAGCAAGAAAAACGGAGAAATGAAAGCTCTTAACTTCATTTAATTCCCATTTTTAGTTTTATTGTATATTTGCCCTATTTAGTTCGGAAAAGCTAAATACTTAAGCTGTTTCCTTAAGCATAAGTCTTCGTGAAATAGTATTTGGTAATTAAATTATCTAGAATTAAGATTTTTTATGATAAAAGATACATAGAGATATTTAACCTGAATTTATATAGATTATATGAACAACATTTTGAGTGTGTCCATTTGGACACACTCAAAATGTATTTACTTGTTCACAAAATCTGGATTATCTCCAATTATAGGAGTTATTTTCAAATTATTAATATGAAATTAATAATATAAAAATAACTCCTGTAATTGGAGATAATCCAGATTTTGTGAACAAGTATTTGGACACACTCAAAATGTTTTAAATAAATTATCTGGTCAAATTATAAGCTTAAATAATAAAAATGAAAATGGTTTTTTCTGGCGTTTCTCATGTGTGTGATTATAATCCAGGATTCGGACCTCACATACTAATATAAGAGTTTCTGCTAAATAAAAAGCTTTTTTACATCTCACCAATAGATGTCTGTAGTGAAGTTCTAGTGATTCAAGAACAAGGTTTCTAAATTGGTTCATATATTTATAACTTCCAAGAATTTGAGTAGTGTGGTTGTCAATAATGGGTAGAATTGGTGAATGTTACACGTGTGTAAAGTGATCACTTAAATCAGCCTATGACGGTCGTCAGCCCCGTAAATGCCCAAACTTCCATATTCTTCTTCATCTTTGATGAGATGTCAAAAAATAATATAGATTATATGAAATTTGCAAAACTGAAAATACAACAATATAAACAAAAAAAATGATAAAAAGATCGCATAATTTGATCATGTCATACATGATTGCATGATAAAGAAAAATAATTAAGAAATAATAATAATAATAATGAAACCCTTATCCGCACCTCAATCATGCATAGGGCACTGTGTCATATAAACGCAGTGTTATCTTGATCGTTGATACATGAAGGAAAGGTGATCAGCCATCCGTTTCAGGTACCAGTCCATGGTAATTTTGAATAAATATTACAATGAAAATATCACTTATATTTATTTTACCCCCCTTAGGAATCGAACCCGGGACCTCCAGAACGGTAGCCGAGCATGCTGACCATTACACTACGGAGGCGGACAAGAAAAAAAACTTAAATTAACTATTGCTGCCCCTTGTTTCAATCATAAACGTTTGTTAATTTTTGTGATATTATAAGATATAATGTTTAATTTCATACTGAATAAATTATTGTTAATTAATAAATATAGTTAGATCAGTTTCACTTAGTATTTTTGTTAAAAAAAAGTATAATATATGTTGTATGTTAATATAAAGTATATTTTACTGACGTTTCAGCCACATTAAAAAAGGCACCAGCAGCAATAGTTGCAACTTTGGTAACAAAATATTAAACGGTAGCAAAAAAATGCTTTTAACTGTCTCTATGACAAAAATTTTCAATATTTTTTGAATAGTTTTTCCATAATTTTATTTCTATTAATTTTATAAATGTATTTAAAAAATATTTTGATTTTTATCATACATATTGCACCCCTATTTTAAATATACATAACAATGTGTTGCTTTTTGTGATATTTTAAAATGTAATGTATGATTTCATATTGAATTAATCATAGTTAATTAAAAAATATACTTGGAACCATTTAAAACTGTAACTTTATAATTTTTCGTGTTTTAAATGGGTAAATATATGTTATATGTTGATATAAAGTACATGTATTCCTACTGACGTTTCAGCCACGCTGGAAGTCACCAGCACTAATAAATAATTGAATTGTTATTGTAAAGATATATCATTACACAATTAAAGCAGATTTTTTTGATTATAGTATTTATATATTGAGTATTAAAATCAACTACTGATTTTTAGAGTCTAACTAATTTTATTTTGTAATTGAAAACACTTAAAATTAAAGTTTATGAAAATTTGGATATGGCATTACTCGTAGCAAGGCAAAACAAATGTAAAAATTTTACTTTCATATGTTTTTATTAATAAAATACAATTTAGTAGACTCTAAAAATCAGTGTTTGATTTCAATATCTGATCTATAAATTGAAATGGAGTCGAAAATTAAACGTAAAATATGTTATCAACTATCATTTGTCACTATGATAATCTATATTAAACTTTTTTCAATATTATAAAGTTTTCGTAGAGTTTTTTTATTAAATTTATATTCTTTTATATTTGAAGCAGCAATTTTTCGATTTTTCATTTTATAATTGAAATACAACTTGGTTTTAAAATCACTTTAAATATTTAATTTAAACTTAATTATAATATTTTATTATAATTAAACACTTAAATAATGAACTTTATCGAGTTTTATTTTTATTTACGACTAGTTTCGAAAACGACAATTGTTTTCATCTTCTGGTACAGTTTTAATTGGTACCAGAAGATGAAAACAATTGTCTTGTTCGAAACTAGTCGTAAATAAAAATAAAACTCGATAAAGTGGATTATTCAAGTGTTTAACTTTAATAAAATAATCACGTCATTCCACAAAGTTAATGCCGAATCAATAAATAATATAATTATAATATTTTGCATTTTGATAAGTTGATAGTGTTTTAGTATTAATCTTGATAAAGAAGCGGTTAGCTTCGAAACCGGCTGACATTATAATTAAGTTTTAATTAAATACTTATGGTGATTTAAAAACAATGTTACATTTTAATTATATATTTTTTTTCGCTCCGTTTGACTTAACGACTATTAATAAAACTTTTTAAAATATATTTTGCTACTTACTTTTACTGGGTATCTGGATATTGATCTTTGCATGTAAAATAAACTTGTAAACTGACAACAAAACTTTAAAAAAAATAACGAAAATCAGTTATAAAATAATAAATTATTAAAAAAATAATAGAAAGAACACTGGTTATCCAAAAAAGCCAAAACAGTTAATTAAAAATAAATAAAATATATTTCAGTTAGTAAACACAAAAGTTTTCAGTTTTCACGAAGTTTTCAGAGGTAGATTCGGATGCCTGCTACAGGCTGCATAACAAGTCGCGAACGCTGACAAACTGAACTGAAGGCTTTTACCCACGTGCTTTATGGTATTAGAGGGTTGTCAAACTTTCCCCTGCGCAGAACCTTTCAATATTGGTTAGTAAATCTTTATTAACAATAACGTTTCAAACTGTTTTTTTAATAACAGCAGGGTTGGAGAGAATATTATCACTTAGTAAGTGATTTTTTCACTCTAATATTTTTTCAATATTACACTGGACTGGTATTTGAAGTGGAGGGCTGATCACCTTTCCTTCATGTGTAAACGATCGAGATAACACTGCGTTTATATGAAGCAGTGCCCTATGCACCATTGGTTTTTAAATAATGAGTCTTAATAATCTAATAGATATAACATGTTTTTTTATTTAAATTTAAAGAAATAATATTTTATTGAAAAATTAAATAAGGGCTTACAGATAACTTAATATATAGTACTTTCCAAAAATTCAACATCTTTAAAAATGTTTATTTTATTGGTTATATATATTTTGTGAGTATTGTGTTATTTGTGATTATTCATTATTACCGAATAATTACAATTAATACGAAAAAACTTTTCACAAATGAAATAATAATTAGCACCAACTTTATCCATGAATCATAAGATATTTTTTTTTAAACATTTAAATTAGTAAGTTACATTGTAAATACAGTAAAGCCCTAGATTGAAATCTGTAAGAGAGGACTGATCGCTTTGTCTTCATTGAATAACCATCAATATAGCACTACTGTAAAAAACGTTTCAGTCTCCTATGAACCAAAAATATGAAGAAAAAAAAACTTACTAACATAATTCAAACTTACGTTATATCTTAATTGCTTCAGATCGATGATATATGTATATTTTGATAATATTTTATCAATCTAGCACAAAAATATTTTTACGAAAGCTCTTTTTACTTAATTTTTATTGTTAAAATGACTCTTCTCCATTCAATTATACAAAATTAGGCTTTAAAAAATATATATGCAAGAGATTTTTTCTCAATCGTCTGCGCACAACTGTTATAGAAAGTTACGTGAAAATCCTAAAGTACATGGTAAAAGCCTTCTCTTACGCCATCTCTTTCTCTCATCCCCTAGCGTCGATCCCTAGGACACACTTTATCTCCCTCCCACCGCAGCTTCACTAGACTAAATTCGATTAAAGTCTTCAGATAAATGCATGGCTTTTTACAAAAACGCTGGAGTATTTATACGTAGAGTTAAATACATTTAGATGGAATGATTTGACATTTTTACTGTAGAGGGTTGTGCTGAATTTATTACAGAGGTAGGTATATAGATGTGTGGATGCATATTCATGATTCTTGTAAGTATTCATATTTTAATCTAAAATTTAGATGCTAAATATGACAAGTTCCTTAATTTGAATAAAGTACACGGTGTACGAAGAATCAGGCCGATGCGATAGGGTGAGTGGAACGGTTTCTTTAAGGCTCTATTTCGCTAATGGAGGATAATATCTTAGTTGTTAGTAATTAATGCGTGGACGTGTTTTGTTTATCAAGCAACTAACGGAAAATTAAGCTCATAAAACTACCCTTCGGATAATTAATTTTATGTAAGCAAAGTTCGAAATAAATTTGTTAAAAATAAAAACGCTTAGGACGGCATAAAATTATTCTGGAAAAACGGTTGATAAATGAGTTGATTATTTTTAAATATACTTTTTTAAGTACCTACCTTAAACTTATTTTTTATTAAAGAATTAATAATGTACTTACTGTTCATTCATTTTATATATTTTTAAATCACGGTTTAATTCAATTAACGTTTTTTTAATCAAAATTAAAGGCATCAATAATAGCTTTATGCAGGTATGTACAGGGTGGAACAAAAATTAATTATGACCCTGTCGCATGTTACAGTTTTTTGAAAATGGCGTCGTGTATTAATCATATTTGACATTTGTGAACAAGACAGCTGCAGTATATAAACAGATTGATAAAACGGATACAAATATGTATCAATACTGGCGGTAGCTACATGACGGATATCATATTTTTTCTTAAAAAATTTTAAAAATCCAAATACAGATTTTCATCATCCATAAACATTGTTTTTATTTAGTAAAAAAGTTATTCAAAACCGAATCGGACGATTTATATTGCGCCACCCTGAATTTGGTTGTATACTGCAGCTGTTTAGTTCAAAATTATTAAAATAAGATCGACGTACAACGTCTCTTGCAAAATATATTGCATTTTTAGATATGTGATCAATATTGCGCCACCTTGTACCAAAGTTTTTTTTAAATATTTTATTTAACTTTTACCATGTAAAAATCACTATTTTTAAAAATCTATATTGACACGAGTTTCGATGCATTTTTCAAAATGTTTAAATGTAAGAACTACAACAAGGCAGTGTATTTTCTAAAACCATATGCTTTTTCATAATTTTAAAACAAGTATGTGTGTGTGTCTACATATATATATTCTACATTGGTATTTAAAAAAAAAAACCTTTTGGCGGCGGTTTGAGGAAAGCACATTTTTTATTAATAGCTGTCGATGGGAGGGAGGCATCATAATAAATAATTATGAAGTTTCGCGATCCTAAGTGTAATTCCATTAGTCAAATTATTTTTACAGTTCGTGACGTTGTTTTTCGATTAGATTTGACCTAAAATAACTCTAAATATATCATAGAAGAAAAAAATAAGCGAAAAATATGAATTCAGATTTCCATAAGGCATATTTAGATTCTTTAACTTTTTCTAATGAATATAAATATAAAGGCAAAATAGAAAATCGCTAACTTATATCAAGGCCCGGAAGATGTTTTATCTGGGGCATGTGCTATGAAGAGACAAATACGATCTATTGCACCTTAAGATAAAAGGCAAATGGAAGGTAGACGAGGTGTAGGCAGAAGGCAGATCTCCTGGCTTCGGAATATACGAGATAAGACGGGGATCAGGACTGACGAGGCGCTGTTTACAGCTGCCAAAGACAAGGACAATTTTACTCTCAAGTGATAGTCGACGTCAGGGGGATCTGGCATGACACGCACAGAAGAAGAAGTAAAGAATTTACTTACATTGGCGGGTGCATTGCTTAGAAGCGATATCTTCTAACCAACCATCCTGGTCAAAGTTTAAACACACTTAATCTCAACACACCTCTAAATTTTATCGAAAATTCTTTTCTTTAAAAAAAAAAATATTTTTTTTTTTTTGCAGAGACCCACCAATGTGTCACCTTGTGTGTCTTGTCGGTGGAGTTTTTTTTTTATACATTTTTTTATTGTTTTTAACCATTTTAACCTAATAAATACAAAAAAGAGAGAAAAATTAAGAATATAAACATTTTACAATTTTCATAAAATTAACTCTTTATCATTTACCTATTTCTTTATTTTGCCTTTGTTACAACATTCGTCAGCAATAAATTAAAAATGTTCAGAACGATATATTGCAGTGTTCGACTCCCATATTTATTGTCAATTCTTGGGACTATCAAACCTTTGTTTTGTGTAAATCGTGTATCATGGTTGTGTACTAGAAGATTTTGACATTTTCGTCTAGTTTGTTGTTCAACGATGATACTCATCCACAATATTCCACGTACCGAAAGTAACTTTATATGCTTACATTATGTATCAAGATTGGATTGTCCCTTTGATTATATACATAATAGGACTTAGTACAATTTTTTTGATTGTGGAATACAGCAGATTTTGAACCATTTTTAAATTTGTTTTCGTCGAATGTCCCCAAGACCTAATTCCATGTCTGAATATGGATTCTACTAAAGAACAGTAAATAATCATTAAAGTCAGTTCAGGCAGGAAAAAGTACAACTTATAAAAAGTACTCCCGCAGACAATCACAGATATTCACAGAGTCATCTTGCCTTGCATTTTTCCCTCGTATCACCATTAGAATATCTTTTACATATAATTTTTAATCAAATTCGTCATGCTTTACTTCCATACATTAGGCTTGTGACCAGAACTCCGTTGTTGTATGTTAGATTGAGTTTAAGTCAGATTGAAAGAAGGTCGTTTGCGTCTATTATTATTATATTTATAATACAAAGGATATTCCAGAGGAATTTATTAGGCAGCATTTCCAATTGATATGGGTATAATCCTAATATGGTGATTACGAAAGCTATACCGTTTGATGGTTAATCCTTTGGAGGGTCTCGTCTGAAATTCCTGACCACCCTTGTCTTGAAATATGTTTCATTCGTGTATAAACAACCCTCTTATTTTATATACACCCTTTGAATGCTCATAAAATTATATAAGTAATTTAATTAATTATTAAATTTACATATAAATTTGTATAAACGAGGCTTCTTTGCTTCTTGATTCAGATTTGAATGAAAAAACAAAACTTTTTTTTATCATTCATCAGTTACTCTATGTAAAACTATTTAAAAAAAGACCTTTATGTAGGAATACTCAAAGTGAATGATAAAAAGAGTGTTATTTAAATAAATAATAATTGCTTTTGAATCACAAAATATACATATTTTTATTGGATTTAAGTTTTGCGCGGACATTTTTTGCGGAGTTATATTTTATACAATATATAAAACAACAACAATTATATAGTTTTTTATTTTTTATTTTAATTGATCAGAAAATGGTTTCATTTTAACCAACATCATTAGACTGATGATAAGAATTATTTAATAAAATATTATTTAATAAATTAAAGAATAATAAACAAATAATAAGTAATTAGTGAAAAATAATATATAATAGATTATTAATTATAAATAAAAATTATGTAAAATATAAAATGTATAAAATAAGTTATAAATATAAAATAGTAAATAACAAACAATTAAAATAAAAGAATTAATATACACTTAAAATTTTATTAAAAACACAAAAATTATAAATAATAAGTAAATAAATTAATAAAAATAGGAAACAGCTCCTACCCATCTTCTTCCTTCAACGTCCCAAAGTCGCAACGCATAGTAATTAAAATGGGTTAAAATTCAAAAGAATAGCTGTATAGAATCCTAATTAACCCATATTCGGCATGTGGTCCTTTTTAAGACTCCTTGGCCGCACCGGGGTGCCTTTTAAAGACCCTTGTACACGTATACAGACCTTTTTGGGACCTCCGCCGAATAGCCATGAATTATCCATGCATATTACTCCTGACTATCCTAACCCCATCTCCGTTATGCAAAGCACGCTGCTCGTTTGTCACGTGACCAATAAGGACACTTGTACCTATGGCTACTTGTGGAGAAATATTCATTAACAATCCTTCTGCGAGTCCTACGACTTGTCCTGGTAAGACTATGAAATAATGTTCTATTATTAATTTAATTAAATGTTTCAAAATAATCAAGACTAACTCGGGTGTCGGGTCTTAGTCCCGTGGTTAGTGTCGCGGACTCTTGAGTCGGAGTTTCTCGGTTCGAATCCATTCTACCACAATTTGATATCTATTTCTAGAATGATTAAAGAAAACACTTCGTTTTTTACCACTTTAGTTTTATTATATACTACATGTTTCAGAAGTTAAACTTCCATCATTCAGGTCTGTAGAGTAACAGATGTATCGTTAGTATACGGACCTGAATGATGGAAGTTTAACTTCTGAAACATGTAGTCTATAATAAAACTCAAGTGGTAAAAAACGAAGTGTTTTCTTTAATCATTGTAACATGTCTTATCCCAAAATTAATAAAAACACAAATATTTCTTTAAAAAAAATCAAGGATGAACATACTAAAATGAAAGAATCTGCATTAGCCTGAAATATTGTAAATATTTTATTATTTTAAATTATTGTTTTCTTTTCTTCGAAAATTGTTTTAAGGGTGAAGATAAAGGAATGCTTAAGAAGTGGTTATGTTGTGTTAATATTACCCGAGGTTCATTTTCATCACGTGCCCCTAGGAGTAGGCAAAAAATTCCAAAAATAGAATGCCACACTACTCTTTGCAAACAATCTCTGCCTCTTTCACATTCATGCATGTATCTCCTCATATATATCTGCTGATTCCAATTTCTGACTTGATCGCTTTCAAATATTTGAAATACTTAATCACGACACGTTTTTCTCGGTCTTCGAATGCTCATAAATTTGTTTTACCGTTTTTTCCTCATTCATTCCTTTTACTTGTACAAACCATCTCACCTTTCTTAATTTTATCGAAAATGCTTATCTTAGCCCTGTATGATTTAGTTATTTTGGCATTCGAACATCTATCATTCATCGTTTTGCCGCACATTTATATGAGAAATCGCATTTCGACTTCGTTTACACTACTTTTTTCATTATTTTGCCAACTTCATGCTCCACTACCATATGTTAATATTTAATATATTTTTAATAAACGTCTCATCTTGCGACGAAAAATCTAAAGTTTTTATTTTTACTATTTTATTTATTTCATAATAACTTATAATTTTATTTAATATGAGCAACGTACGACTTTTAATCTGGCTTAAATCATACTTTATACACTTGTATAGCTATATACAAAATAATAATAAAATAAAACCCTTATCCGCACCCCAATGGTGCATAGGGCACTGCGTCATATAAACGTAGTGTTATCTTGATCGCTTACACATGAAGGAAAGGTGATCAGCCCTCCGCTTCAGGTACCAGTCCAGAGTAATATTGAATAAATATGACAGTGAAAAAATCACTTATATTTATTTTACCCCACTTGGGAATCAAACCCGGGACCTCCAGAACGGTAGCCGAGCGTGCTGACCATTACACTACGGAGGCGGACGGATTAGCTATAAACTATATAATAAATAAATAGCAATACTTAATACGATTGTTAATTTGTTTGAAATAAATCCATAAATTTAAAGATTAGTAATGAAAGTGCTGAGACAATGCTTGAATAGGAGACCCATTTAAGCAGTTAATATACTGCTTTGACTATAATACGAAACGCTTATTTTGTTTGTCTAATATTGTATTATAATGTTCAAAATGCGATATCTAAAGTGTCCATAAGCTTACTTATTATTTTACTAACATATTGATTTTACTTTTTTTATTTATTGTTTCGGCATTAACTTTGTGGTAAGACATGTTACAATGATTAAAGAAAACACTTGTTTTTTACCACTTGAGTTTTATCAATATATTTTTATTTCAATTTTTTAATTTTTTAAAAAAATTATTAGTTATTATACAGACCTGAATGATGGAAGTTTTAGTTCTGAAACATGTAGTCTTAAATAAAACTCAAGTGGTAAAAACCAAGTGTTTTCTTTAATCATTATTGATTTTACCATAGAAGAAATCCAATATTGAGAAAAAAATTATGAACTTCACTGTCTTTTCTTCGCTTTACAGAGCAATACAAGTATTTTGAGTAATAATTAAAAATTAAGTGTGGTTTCTACGACGGAGGAATCCGATTTGTATATTTAAGTGAGATAATTTACAAAAAAATGCGTATATATATATATATATATATATATATATGTATATATATATATATATATATATATATATATATATATATATATATATATATATATATATATATAGTCCGCCTCCGTAGTGTAATAGTCAGCACGCTCGGCTGCCGTTCTGGAGGTCCCGGGTTCGATTCCCGAGGGGGGTAAAATAAATATAAGTGATTTTTTCACTGTAATATTTATTCAATATTACCATGGACTGGTACCTGAAGCGGGGGGCTGATCACCTTTCCTTCATATGTAAACGATCAAGATAACACTGCGTTTATATGACACAGTGCCCTATGCACCATTGGGGTGCGGATAAGGGTTTTATTATTATTATTATATATATATATATATATATATATATATATATATATATATATATATATATATATATATATATATATATATATATATATATATATATATATATATATATATATATTTATTCTATTTTATTGGAAGGAAGAACAACGGTACAATATATGATATATACAGAAAACAAAAAATAAAATCATGAGTTCCTATTATAGTTCTTCACAACTATGCATAATAGAGGTCTATATAAAGGAAGAACATGATTCAAGGATGGGATACATATGGATGAAGAAAAGGAAAGGACAGGGAATAGAATTACCTTATTAGGTTTATAAGATTTCGAACAATTTAGCTTTAAAGTTTGATAGATTGCAGTAGAACATATCAAGGTGGGTACAACATTCATTAAATTTCCCACAATTTTGATGAATAAAGGATTTTTTTTAAATAGTTCTTTGATGGTGCTGGATTATAAAAGGTATGACTATGTCTATTGATTCTCATTGGACAATGAAAAGGTATCTGCTCAAGAAGAATATATGTGGATAGATTCATATATTGTACGTATTATTTGTGTAAACATATACTTTAAAACACTTGTATAAATACCACACGTGTGTGTGTTTCAAATATTGTATTGTTTGCAAAATATGATAAGTCACAGGAGACAAGAGAATGAATATATGTACTTTACCATTCATAGTAACTTTTCAATATGGAGTTTTCGTGATTGAAGTCGTCAGCAGAAATGTAAATTTTATATTGTTCTCTGGAACTCAATTTCCAGCTGTCACGGATCAACTTGGTAAAGAATTGAGGTGCTTTTAAATATCCTTTATTAAATTTGTTTTTCCAGACCGTTCAATACAAGGTATAATATAACATTTTTTTTAATCAAATGTTAATGGGAAGAGAATTCTTTCAAGAATCTAAAAATTACTTAAAATTACTAATACTTAAAAAAATATATATACATGCATTTTTAAAAAAAAATATGTAATGTAAAAAAAATACGCACGTTTGATAGAGGCTCGATCTTTAAAATAATAAAGGAACAGTAAAAAAAATATAAAATAAAACAATAAGGATACACTTTTTCATTTTTATTTTATTTGGCATCAAATTTTTACTATTTTGCTCGATATTAAAAAATTAAAGTTCTCTTTGTTTACGAAAATAAAGTGATTGTCAATCATGGTTATAATGGTGAATAATACAAAGTTATATATATATATATATATATATATATATATATATATATATATATATATATATATATATATATATATATATATATATATATATATATATATATATATATATATATATATATATATATATATATATATATATATATATATATATATGTATATTGTATATATACATATATTTCTTGATCATCTAACCTAACCTAACCTAAACCAGCACATCAGACAGGTTTTTAACCCCTTAAATAGATAGGCATCCACCTTTCCATCTTCAAAGACTTCTTCTTCCTTCTTTTAATCAAATTTTATTTCGTAAATAGGACTAAATCTGTAAATCTTTTGAGACACGTGTTTCGATGCATTTACAACCGTCATCAAATACCGTTTGTAAAGCTTAGTCTAAAATTTCATCATCTTTATTAAAACATCAATAAAAAATCTGAATTTGAATAACTTCAGAAGGAAATCAAAAAATTTATTACAAAATTTTGACACACTAAAATCAATTTAATCAGTTAACATTTAGACATGTAGATGGAAGCTTAGATTCCGAAATCAGTCGTCATAAAATAAACTCAAGTGGTATTTTTTTTTTTTTTTAATTTCACTAAAATCAAAACAATTTATCATTTGATAAATGCTTTTTCGATATTACTTTGTTGCAAATTTTCATAAATCTTATAAAATAAAATTCAAAATATCTTTTTTTAATAACTTTTATCTTTGATATTTTTTACCATCCGGTATCGACAAGCACCTTGTCATCTTTAGGGATGAATATGTATAAACATGTCCATCCCCGAATATGAAAAAATGCTTCACGAAACCGGTTAAAAAATTACAAAAAGTAAAAGAGATTAAAATAAAGTTTGAGCTTTATTTTATTAACACAATATTTATCATTTGTTCCTTTGCTCTAACATAGAAAAATAATTAGTAATTTTTGAATAATAAATCTTTCTGTTTTGTTTTGCAATTGTTAGTCCGGGGAAGAAATTATTGCTGGCGAAGTAAATCTTAACTCGAAAATAAAGTAACTAAGTATCTGTAATCTCCTTAAAGTAATAAATTAACTTAATCTCGAGCAACCCTTAGCTTCAAAACATCAAGTTGTGGTCCAGACACTTTGGGGAAAATTTCCCAGCTTTGCAAGGAACTTGCCATTTTATTATTTTTGTTTCTAAGGGTGCATTCTTATCAAACGCATTTTAAAAATAATATTTAATTAAGTTTACACAATTTGTTTAAAAAATTTCAGGTCATAAAAACTTTTTCATCTCACTAAAGTTCCTTTAAGCAAATGATGTATGAAATGTGTCTGTGTTTATCTTGTGACTTTCATACAATGTGTTATTTTAAATGTTTTTTTGCGTTTGTGTGATTGTGTAGCTATTATGACTGTAGCTATTATTTAAGAAAAATGCTCCCCACTTACATATAAGGATTATAATAATTTTATATATTTTTTTTAAATATTACTTAGCTCCCATGTCTGCTCTACCAACGAAAATTATCGCACAAGTCTGTAAAAGCTAAATAAATAAAAATCCACGGATTAAGGCACTTCGGAAAGAAACTTCGGTCGCAAATAATAAAGACAAAGTGGATATAACATAATATGTGAAATTTTGGAAAAGGGTAAAGTTTCGTTAGACAAAAGCATGCCCCTGTTTTATTTTTAAAGTTTCTGTTACTTTATTCGTTCGCCTCGATTTGCTTGACTCGACATTTTATGGGAAAGTATAGTTTTAATCGAATATTGCGTCTAGCGATTTCAAGATATTTTGTCTTGTAATGAAATGTGATTATGAAGTTTTTGTTAACAGCATTTAATCAATAGCTATAACGTAAAAAAACAATCCTTGATTGATGGGTAATCTTAACAGATGCATTTGTAATATGACTTCACAAGAATTAATGTTGCAAATAAAATAACTGGTCAAATAAGGATAATTAAATTTGAAAAGCATGTTTTTAGGCATGTTTTTGTATCTGAACTGATTCGAGAATAATATTGCATACATTTAAAATAAAAAGTCTCTGCTAAATAAAAGATATTACTGAAATCATATTACTGAACTCCAAAATGAAAGCTCGATCTAATCACAAGATATATTATATATTTTTAATAAAGCCTCTATCTTACAAATTTTTAAAGAAAAAACAACTGAAATACTAAGCTCTGCCAAAGCCCAATCTTCCGTTTTTTTCATCTATGCTGAGTTATCAACTTATAGTTTTGTTTGGCTCCCTGGGAATCGAACCCGGGACTTAGAATCTAGCACGCTACCCAAACGTGCTAACCAACACACTATCAAAACGGACATTGTTTATTTAATAGACTTATACTCGTTGTATTGAGTAGTCATACAAACATATAATTTTCCCTTTGAGTTATTTCTATTTCTCATTTTGGGACATGGGATCAAGGTTAACAAGACTGGGACACAAATAATGAAGTAACAAAAAAGGTTTTTTTAAATAACCACAACTTATGCATGGCAAAATATAAAAACGGCATATAAAATATATAAATGAGAAAAACATAAAGTAAGAAGCATATTAAAAATAAAGAAAGTCAATAAAAGCAAAGACAATAACGATCCTAGAGCATGTGCTTAAACGGTTAAATTTTATGAAATCGAACCTCAATTACGCCAGCTCCCATTCGTATAAAAGCGAAAGCGGAAAACCTCAGAGACAAAACAATCATGTCGGATAACGGATGGGCGGCAAAAGAGGATAAATGTGAAGTTCCGTTTGAACCGTGCTAGTCTGGAAGTTGGAAGTTGGCCATCCACAATGACGAGGAGCTTAACAAGTTGCCCTCCAGCGTGACGACCATCGCTCAAAGGCTCGAAGGCGTCCTGCCCAACACCTTGGCCATTTTCCAGCCCATGGGATCAAGAGGAAGGCGTTTCAATTCTTCGGCTCATCTTTTCCCCGCTCCAGACTCGACGGCCCGAGACCGATTGACGACGTTTGAATCCATTAATTATTGTATATCAATATCATCATCATCCTATTATTATTATTACTATCCATGTCTTTATAAGCGCCCTTGAGGTATTATTTCACGAAAATGGCACTAAACAAATTATCTAAATTATTATTATTATTATAAAGAAATGAGGAAATAAAAAAAAAATAGAAATAACAAATGAGAAAATATAAAATAACATAAACACAAACATTATCTTCAGATATTTTAAACATTTCAATGAATTTTTTGCAGACAGCGAAAATTCACATTTTTCATTCCAATAAAACTAGACATGAATATATTCACCGTGGTTTCTAAGGTGCAAAATAATATTAAACTTCAAGACGAGAACCGCAAAAGAGCAGTTTTGAATAATTTCAAAATAAACCTGAAATAAACTTGTATTTCATGTTGACAGTAATTCTACATGTCACGCTTTGTAAATTCCCTTTCACGATATTAAAGCTGATATTTGACGTCACCCTTAAATACAAAATTCTACCCTTAATCAGGTATTGTGCAAAATTTTTCCACCGAATAATGCAAAGGGTATTTCTTTAAATTGCCACGTTGCACAAAGAGGTGTATAACTTTGTAAGTAATAAATATATTGACAAACAAAAAAATCACAAAATATTACTCAATTGATTTTAATTTATAATACATAGAAATATTCCTTTAATTTTATTCATAGTATGAATAAAAAAAAATATAAAATTAAGTTTATTTTTTAAAATTCTATCTTTTTGCATTTAAACATTTTGACATATTGTCACGTACGTGCACTTTTTACTTCTGTTCCTCAATAAAAATACTAATTGGTTAAAATAAAAATCATAATATCCAACTGATATCCGACTTAATCTGCTTGTAAGTTAAAGTATGGTGAATTTTTTTTAATTCAAAATATTTATGATAGTGATTAGTTATGTATTTGAAATTAGTAACATTAAAATTTTTAGCTGCATTAAAAAAGACATTGTTTTTACCAAAAAATAAACGTTTTAATGCAAAAAAGATAAAAATGAAAATAACATGTTTCTATTCAAAGTGCATAGGTTTTATATTCCACTCGAATTATCAATAGTTACTAAAAAGTTTAAGGTTGAGTTTAATTAGGTGAGATTTTAATTTTTTTCCCCTTTTTTGTGTGAATTAGGCTAAAATAGACAAAAACAATAATAAAACATAAATAAAAGAACTCCACCAACAAGACACACAAGATGGCTTGGTGGGTCGCTGTAAAATATATTTTAAATATGTTTATAATTGTTCTTTTTGATAAATATATGCAATATATGTAGATAAAAAATCTACAAAAAAGATAAGGTAAGGTTAGGTTAGGTTAGGTTAGGTTAGATTATAACAAGTCGTTTATAACATGATCATAATCATCAATCAAATTTTTAAAGTGATAGGTTTGGTTTGGTTAGGTAAGATAAGTTTAGGTAAGGTAATAACTTAGTTGAACACAACATGAACGTTAAGTGATAAGATTACAAATTAAGTTACCAAAAAGTTTTAGGTTAAGGTAATGTTAGGTTGTTAAATAAGGATAAATAATGCAATGTTAGATAAGGTAAGATTAAGTGTTGATACCATTTTCTTGAAGACAAAAATAAATCATTAGATTTAATATAAAAATTTGGAAATAAAAATGTTTTAAACGAATTTCATACGACCCACATGAGCGTATAAAATAATAAGGTGTTTTTAACTGAAACATATTTTTTTTAGTGCGACAAGTGTATCAATAGACCAGCTTAAACAATGGATTATGGGAAAACAATTTCTTTAAATACTGTCGTTAAATTTCACCGATAATAATGACAAACTGTTACATGTGAAATTTCTTCATGGCGCGTAAAATCGGAGACATTTTATGAATCTCGCAAAATAAAATAAATTCCTCTAAGTGTCCTTTTACGTTATTATATAAAATAATGGAAATGTATTGTGGTATTTCATACGGTAATCGTTTTGTACAAGTCAATAAATTATGTATTATTTATTGTAATATCAATAGTGATAAACTGTCGATGTAACGTATTTCGGTATTCCCGCGTGGACAATGTTTTTTTTTTCCTTTCGATGATTCAACTTCCGTTGCTAGAATTATCCATGGTATAAATAAACAAAATGAAATCTGGTTTGCCAAAATGTATCATCAGTTTTTCTGATAAGGTTTACAAAGGGCATTCATGTATTAAATGTCAAATCAAACAATAATTTTTGAAATAATTTTTTGACATCTCATTAAAGATGAAGAAGAATATGGAAGTCTGGGCATTTACGGGGCTTACGACCGTCATAGGTCATCTTTGATGAGATGTCAAAAAATAATATGGAAAGTAACTCCTGGAGATAATCCAGTTTTGTGAACAAGTATTTGGACACACTCAAAATGTTGTAAATAATTTTTGAGTCTACAAAGTTGTATTATATTGTAAAAAAAATATCAAATTTCAATTGTTCAAATTACAATTGTTTCACCTAGTTATGGCATTTTCAAGCGAAAGAACACACACACACACATATGTATATAAATATATATATATATATATATATATATATATATACATATATATATATGTATATATATATATATATATATATATATATATACATATATATATATATATATATATATATATATATATATATATATATATATATATATATATATATATATATATATATATATATATATATATATATATATATATATATATATATATATTATATATATATATATATATATATATATATGTATATATATATATATATATATATATATATATATATATATATATATATATATATATATACATATATATATATATGTATATATATATATATATATATATATATATATATATATATATATATATATATATATATATATATATTTATAAAAATTGATTAGGCAAATGTAGTAAAGAAAAAGGAGCAGAGGATACCGAGGAAAACGTGGCACAATTAGGTATGTCAAATGCTTGAAAGCGGTCGGATCAGGAGTGGAAATAATCGTCGGGTATGCATGAGGAAATGCATGAATTTGAGAGAGGCGAAACACGTTTGCAAATACAGGGTAGTAAGGCATTCTATTATCTCTGTCTACCCCTGCGGGGAAGCGGCGTGATGATTAGTTAGTTAGTTAGTGTCGTTTCTGAAGCAAACCATTGACATTTTTGCAAGTATGAAATTATGCATACATGTTTGTAAGTTATGAAAAGGAAAGCTTGAAGAAAATGAATAATTTTTGTCGAGAACTTTCGCTCAACACAAAGAGCATTACATTATTCACATTTGCTATGAAAGTGAATGCAATTCAAGTGCATAATAATAATAACAGTTCAGGGGTATTTTTGGTACATTTCCTCCGCATTTTGGTCCGAGTTTTTATCAATAATTTATGGTTACCCACCGCTGGAAAGCACCTCGAATCGCCTTTGCATTTTTAAAGTAGGGTAAATCAGATTCAACCAGTGAAATAATTAACGAAAATTATCTCACAGACGAATGTGCGGCAAAGTTATGTATTGATGATAAAGAAAATAATTCAATGCTGAGATAAGCATTATCGATAAAACTAGGAAATATGCTATGTGAGGGTTTGGACAAGTGAATCGAAAGAATAGTTGAAATGAAATTGAGGCGTATTTAGCTTAAAATAGCAGCAGACGAAGGCAGGGAAAAACTTGACATTACCAAGTATTTCAAATATTTTAAAGTATTCATGTCATGAGGAGATGTATGACTATGGAAGAGGATTTTTTTCAAAGACGTTCTCTTATCTCTGCCTACACTTGAAAGAAAGCGGCATCATATTTAGATTATTGATATTTACACACACACATAAATATATGTATATATATATATATATATATATATATATATATATATATATATATATATATATATATATATATATATATGCATATCTTGAGCAAGTGAAGATGTTTTCAGTGTTTTTATATTGGTATTACCCAATTTCTTATCTTCTAAGGTCATAAGTTCATCAAATTGAATACAGTGTTCAAACAAATATGATTTTCTTTTCAAAATACATTTTCCGTATTATAAATTTTTAAAATTTTATTTTGTTTAATTTTGATCCAGTAGGGATATATATTCTGCACCTCATTGCTTAAGTGTATAGGTATACATGTTACCATACTTTTTTAAACGAATAAACAAAATATATTGTTCGATTGATGTATTATTATTCTTCATCATTGTTGAGATGCCAACAATATAAAAATATTTCCTAAGTAAGAAACCCAGATTTGTGAACAAGTATTTAGTCACACTCAAAATTGTCGAGACTAACAATATCGTTTTCCTCTGAACTACCTCAAATCTGAAACTTTCTTCGACTTAAGCACCTAGCTTTCCATTTCCATAGCAAGTTATTGGAGTTTCGGAGTCAACGGTCCGAAGTGCACTGCAATTATATCTCGCATTCCGCATCGGTATAGTCATACAATATAAGGACAAGTACACCAGAGCGAGACGGGAGGCGCTGTCTCTCTTCCTCTATCCCCATTATTGCGTTTCGAGTTGTCATAAAGACCATGTCGGTTTAGAAATGGAACTTGCGAAAACCAGTGGCGTGGAGTGATTATTGAAAACCTTTTAGGTTGTCTTTGTCTTTACATGGACGCAGATGTTTTAGAGTAAAAAAAAACACATTTTGGTGATAAAAGAAATGATGATCCTGTTGCTTCATTATTTTGAAACCGTGTATTTTTTTATTAATTATATTTTGAAGGGAGATTTTATTTTTGAATTTAATTCATAACATATTACATTCATAAGTCATATATACATATAATATTCCCGATGAGTAATTCCTATTTCTCATTTAGGGACATGGGATTAAGGCTAACAAGACTGGAACACAAATAATAAAGTAACATTTTTTTTTTATAAATAACCAAAACTAATACTAACACATGGCAAAATATGTATAAAAACAATAAATTATAATTTTGTGTACAATCGTAGATTTTTTTAACTATAGGTGCAGAAAAAAGAGTTGCAATGTATTACTTATTTTTTAAATGGTGTGTAGCTATGAACGTAGTGTAAGAAAGATAACATATCGTCGCTCTACTAACCAACTGTCGTTACTCGCAATTTCGAGAAATTTTAGTGAAGAACGTAAAAAAATTCTCACCCATGGTCACAGAGGAAAAGTCATTTACCATTATCATTAACAGCCATTTCATTTGTCAGTTGCAAACGGAAAAACTTATGTATAGTGACATAACTATATATGTTTATATAACTCTAGACTTTTTTCATTGGGGTAACGTAAAGTCTAAAGTCTTTGCGGATGAAACTAAGACTTGGACACATTGAAAATATGACGAAAAAATAATCGGTTAAAATAAGTTAACTAAAAAAAATAATATGGTGTTCAGGCGTCTCCTAGTATGTAAAATAATTCGGGATGCATAATTCATATATTTCATGAAGGTCTCTGCTAATTAAAAATATACTTTTTAAACTCAACTATATAGATGGTGCCGAAGAATTAATAAAATGATGAATAAATAAAAACAAAATTTATAATGTACTTTCAATCATGAGTGGAATAGTGAATGTTACACGTATATCAAGTGATCACTAAAACCAGTTTATGAAACGTCGTAAGCCTTGTAACTATCTAGACTTGAATATTTTTCTTCATACATGCTAAAATATCAGTAAAATATATATTTTTCATATTATTTTTTGACATCTCATCAAAGATGAAGAAGAATATGTATGTATGTTTGAGCATTTACGGGGTTTGCGATCGTCATAGGCTGGTTAAGCCCGCAAATGCCCAGACTTCCAATATGAAAAATAACACCTATAATTGGAGATAATCCAGATTTGTGAACAAGTATTTGGACACACTCGAAATGTTGTAAAACTTTTTTGTTTGCGTTTCAGTTCAATCTTCTGATAACTACATAAAAAAATAGAATGGGTAAATTGTAAAATTTGTACGAGTACAGTTGACTTTAAGACAGTTAGTTTCAAGATCGACGATTCATCAAAGCTCGAAACATAAAAATGAGATAATAATTATAATATTCAAGGCAATGTAAACACTGAGTTCATTGGTTTCAAGGAATCCAATTAGGACATTTAACATTCTTCTAAAACAAACAAAAATATATTACATTTACCATTCATCTTCTAAAAATGATAAAGTCCAAAGTAAAATCAGTGATTTTGATATATTTGTGTATTTGTTCGCTAAACGTTAAAGCCAGTTGGCAGGACGAAATTATGGGATTGGTAAAGATGGCAGGTTATGCTGTAGGGCCTGAAGGTCCTGTAGCACAATTGGGTCGCACCGTTACAGGAATTGTGAAAGAGTTTATTCCTGTGAAAGATGTCCAAATACCTATTACTGAGAATAAAGAATCTACGTTGGAAAGAATCGATAATGCCATGAAGGACAAAAATGACGCAGATAAAATTGTTTCCTCATATGAGAATGATAAAATGTATTTTGATTTACGACACGGTGTCAATAAATGATGCGAATCTTTTCATGTGTTCGATATGTTGATTTTAGATAAAGTGTTTTGAATCAAAACTAATCTTGTGTTTAAAATATTGCTATACAACATACTGTTAATGAATGATAGAAAACTAATAATTTGTTTGATATATTGATTAACGATTTGATGTAAATGATTTAAAAAAATTAGCACATCTGTAGTTTTCGAAACTAGTCGTGTGTAATGAAATAAAACTAATGGGAAAATACAAGTGTTTAATTTATAAAATAATCTTCCTGCCAAGTTGTCTTCGGTTTTCCTCTGCTTTTATTACCAGGTTCATTCGCCTCTTAAATGTATATTTTTTTTTATTTCTACTCATTTTATTCACATGCCCAAACCATCTCATCACACCTCTTTTAATTTTATCGATAATGCGAAATTCAGTCGTGTATTCTTTCCTTACGAATATGAATATCTTTAATATCATACATCGTTTTGCAGCATATTCTTCTGAGAGTTTGTATTTCAAATTTAACAACTGTGTGTGACAACTTTTGAGTGTTTAAAAAACTACCACAGTATTCTTAGTATTTATATATGTAAATATTATAAAAAAAGGTTTATTTCTTAAATGGTTTTGCATTACTTGAGTGAAACGTCGATTAATGGGGATAACATATTCCTACTCTAGGCCTAGGCCCCCTCCGTAGTGAAATGGTCAGCACGCTCGGCTACCGTACTGTACCGTACTGTGGAGGTCCCGGGTTCAATTTCCAGAGGGGGTCTAATAAATAAAAGTGATTTTTTCACATCAATATTTTTTCAATATTACCATGGACTGGACCCTGAAGCGCAGGAGTGATCGCCTTGCCTTCATGTAATCAACGATCGAAATAACAATGCGTTATTCCGCTGTTGTGTCCTATGCACCATTGGGTGCGGACAAGGGTTATGATGATGAGGACTAGGTAGGTTTAAAGAAAATAAATGATTTTTATAATTTTTCATAAAGCTGATAAAGGTTTATTTTTCATTATTCGTGGACTTTCAACATTTTTATTGTTTATTTGTTTGTAAGATACAAAAAGTGGCTCAGCAATTATTTACGATTATTTGGAAAAAGTTTTGATATACGCCAATGGATTTAGTAGTTTTATAATGGCACACAATAAACGAAATAGCCCAAACTATGTTTACCATCAGACAGAAGAACCAATAATCGTATATGAACTGCTGTACTACGTTTGCATTTACACCATTTTCCGTCTATATGGAAGAAAATACCATTTTTTGTATGTAACTTTTGGTTTAATTTAAGGAGAGTTTTTAAATATAACATTTATTTAATTTATCATACGTAAATATATGTAAATATGCTGTTTTTTACAGATATTTTCATATATTTACGAAATCATCTACCTGTCCTAGAATCTCCCCATTTACCAAAATTTCACACTCTGATCTTCATTCATCTCTTCTATAAACCATGATCTTGGATTTTTTTTAACAGTAATTATTTTTAAAAAAACGTGGAATTTATTTACTTTACATGAAAAGAATAGTCGAAGAGAGATTTAGGCAACTAAATAAGGATACGACATTTAAGTTTCTAAAATTCAGAGTTAAGTACCACTTTCGAGTGACTAAAAGGGGAAGTTTCTTTCTGATGTGACAAAGATTACTTTGCCTTAATTTATTGCTTTTATATGAAGTGTGTAAGTATCTCCGGCACTTAGAGCTTTAAAAAGAGTCAGAATTGTATTAAAAAAACTCCATTTTCAAAGACGTTTTTCAACAAAAAACGTGTTTCCACAAAGGAGTCGAACACTGCAATATATCGTTTCGAACATTTTTAATTTGTTACCGACGGATGTTAGAGGTTGAAATAAAATATGGAACAAAGGCATAATAAAGGAATTGGTAAATGATCAAGAGTTTATTTTATGAATATTGTAAAAAAGTTTATGTTCTTAATTTTTTCACTATTTTTTGTATGTATATTAGGTTAAAATGGTTAAAAACAATAAACAATGTTTGTAAAAATAACTCCACCGACAAGACACATAAGGTGACTTGGCGGCAAAATAAAACATTTTCAATTGTTCTTTAAATATGTAAATGTGTTCAATTTATGTTAATAAAAATAAAAATAAATTAACCACTCACATTTTGAAAAAAAAAACTTTTATGCATAATATTTTGACTGTTGCCTGTTTTAAGCCCTGTAACAAAATTGTGAATCCTTTAAATATACATACTTCAAGTTTTTAAGATCTTGATATTTTGATTTTTTTCAAATCCTCATCCACACCCGATGGTGCATAGGGCACAGCATTATACAAACACAGTGTTACCTTGATTGTTAACACATAAAGAAAAGGTGATTTTTTTATTGAATCAGTCCTCCGTTTCAGGTACCAGTCCAGTGAATTATTAAATAAATATTAGCGCAAAAAAATTACAAATATTTATTTGAACCCCCCTGGGAATCGAACCCGGGACCTCCAGTACGGTAGCCGAGCGTGCTGACCATTACACTACGGAGGCAGACTATAAATTAAAGTAACCCGAATAACCAATATTCTTCTTCTTCTCCGTCTTAATCCTCATTGCTGAGGGCTGTGACCCTTGCAGAAGCAATGACTCTTCTCCAGTTATCCCTTGACTGCGCTGCACGTAGCGCTCCAACCACTTAGGTGCCTGCTGCTGCCTTAACTTGATCGGTCCATCGTGTGGGGATCTTCCTCTCCCTCTCTTTCCCTCCAGGCTACCGATCACAACTAGTCGTTCCATTCTATCCTCGTTGCCACGCGCAACGTGTCCAAAGAACTGGAGAATCCGTCGGGTACAGATATTGGCCAGGGTCAAGCCAATATAATCAAAGACAATTAACCAATAACCAATATAATCGAAGACAAAGTGGATAAATAAAAAAGTTATGGTTTTAAACGTCTTCCATAATGTAAAATTATTCGGTAAGCATCATACAAACATTTCATAAAGGTATCTCTACCCACAAACTGACTGCCTAGTCAATACATGGAAATTAATATTCTATAATTCTAGATTAAAAAATTTGAAAAGTCACACTTTTACAAGTTTTTTCAGAGAATAGAGTCAAAAGTTTTCACTCGAAATGAATTTTTCAGGTTATGAAAAAGATTCATTTCTACTTTCAGGAAATTCAAACAGATGGTGCTGAACTGGTATAAATATTAAGCGGAGGCATCTTGCGGATTTTCTAACAATCTTTATGAACTTCTTTAGTAGAGACTTCTATTAGTAAAATTTTAAAATAACTTTCTGTAAATAATATTTTCTTAGTATATCGTTATAATTACGAAATTTATATTATTTGAAATATGCATTATAATATTTCAAATAAAATTTAAAATTTGCATAATAATATTTTTTAGGAATGATGTTTTAAATGGGGAAATATTTTTTTTTTCTGAAATTGTTTATTTTTAACGGCATAATTATTAATTTACATTTATAAATATATACTTACACATATTTATTTTTAAGAAATATTTTTACATACAATTTTCATACATTTTCATTTAGTAACATTTTCACTACTTAGTGAAAGAATAAACAATGCTAGTAAAGTCGTAAATTATTTTAATCTAGTTTGTATATAAAAAGCATTGTTAACTTTGTGGTTTAGTGATAAAACACACTCCATATCATTCATCGTACACTTTGTGTAATACCACTTAAAAACGCTACTTCATGACTACCGGTTTCAGAATGACCATTCCATTATCAGGTCAAATGTTGACCAAGTCCATATTTGATCTGATGATTGAATGGTTATTACGAAACCAGTAGTCATGAAATGGTATTTTAAGTGGTATTACACAAAGTTAACGATAAATGGTAAGGAGAGTGTTTTATGATAATCTGATTCCATTTTTGTAGTCTAATATACTCGTTTATAGTCTTGGTACATATAATGCCTCGCTATACTAACGTTTTTATACTAAATAAGCCCTTATTTTTCTTCCAACCCTTATTCGGACCCAATGGTGCATAGGGCACTGCATCGTTTTGATGCAGTGTTATCTTGACCGTCAAATTCATGTCAGCCTTGAGCTTCATGTAATATAAAAAAAAACTTAAGAGTTAATTTTATTTATATTTATTTAAACCCGCCTGGGAATTGAACTGAGATCTCCAACATGGTAGCCGAACGCGCTGATCACTAAATAATAGAAGCAGTTTTATTCTTATAAGTAATATTTTATTTGTTTGAAATAATTTATCTAAAATAATTATTTTATGGCTTTATTGCAGCTTAATTTAACTATTGTGCCAGGTCATAAATCATATTGGTGAGAGAGGCCTTCTTTCACATATGCACTTATAGGAGAATAATTATCTGATATGTTTATGAAGGCGATATATGCAAGAGTGACCTCATTTCGATATGATTAATGACCACACATTATTTAGATAATACTGCTAGCTTTGCATAGTTTACATATAGGCTAATCTATGGCTTGCGTTTTGTTTGGCAGAGTACTGATCACCCTGCTTTAAAGCTATAAATGATTACTTCGATTAGCACTGGGTCCAGACAGAGTCCAGATCAAGGTAAAAAAAACTTATTCTTTTTTTAATAATTTGAGTTGGTCCATATCATTATTCACAAATCTAGGTTTCTTTGCTTAGGAGTAATTAAAATTAACATCTCAACATACATGAATAAGACTAAGTCTGGGTATTTTCAGGTCTTACAATCTGTTTAAGTGATCACTTTATACGCGAGTAACATTAACCTTCTACAGGACGTCGGTCCTGGTTGTCGAACCACACTACTAAAATTTTTGGATTTCTACATTTATCATTAATCTCATGACGCTGCACACATGAGTGACCCAGTATATATCCAGATTTTACACACTGAGAGACCCCTGAAAACATTTTTTTTGCTGATTATATTTTAACTATTTATTGATCTAACGGTCTTTTATAGGTTGGTTTTATGAAGAAAAAAAAAGTAAATGTCTTAAAATAAAATAAAAAATAAAAAAATAACTTGCTCAACTCAACCATAGGGGGTGCCGAAAACTAACGTGTAAAAGAAGATGTCATTTAAACATTAATATAACATCCGAAACTGGAAAAGTTTGGTTGTAAATTATAGATAAAATGGTGAATGATACACGTGCATAATATTATCAACTAAACCAGCCTTTAACAGATCGTAAGCTCTGTAAATACTAAAACTTCCATATTCTTCTTTTGCATCTATGTTGAGATATCAATATTTTAACTATTAAGATACTTTTAAGGTTCCGTTTTCAGGTACTCTGAACCCAATATCGTTCAAATCTTCTTTCGATTTTGAAGATCCTGAATGCATAGATTTGGATCCAGATCTAGACGAATGGGAACTAGATCTTCTGTGTCTAACCGGTTTGGTATCTCCACTGCACTTGGCCACAAAACGCCATTCCTCTATCAACTCCTGACGGAATGGTACCTGAAAATTATGCAAAATATTTTAAAATTTTAAACAAACTTTTGTTATTCATGTATTTTTTGAACTTATTAATTATTTTATTATTTTTTTAACTAAACACTTGAATATAGGTACCACTTTAATGAGTTTTATTTAAATATATTTTTTGTTCGTTAGTTTTAATTTGTACCAGAAGATGAAAACATCTGTTAGTTTTCGAAACTAGTCGTATATATAAATAAAACTCAATAACGTGGTAGGTATATTCAAGTGTTTAATTAAAAAAAATAATCAACATGTCATTTCACAGAGTTAATGCCGAATCGATAAATAATATAATCATTATTTATTGCATTTTTCAATTCCGCAAACATTTGACCAAAGAAATTATGATTTTTTTCAAAAAATATTTTTTTTATGAAAGTACCTAAATTGTAGTTGAAATTCGTTCTGTCAGAGTTTGAGGCAAAAAGTTATGATAGATGTTCAAGTGGTGGTATAAGGAAATAATGCAAGGATGAGATTTATAGCATTATAGATAAAATTAAGAAAGATGTGTTGAGATGGTTTGGTGGTGTAAATCGAACGAGTGATGAAAGTAAAGATAATTTTTGAGGCGAATGTGGTTAGTAGTAGAAGCAGAAAAAGACCAAGAAAAAGCATGATCAAGTACTTGAATGTGGTCAAACCCAGAATGCAGTTGAAATACGTGCTCAAATACGAATGTGCGGCAAAATGTTGCACATATCGCTCACTCCTTTCAAGAATGTCATAAATAAAAAATCGAAAATTTTCAGTTGTTTATGTTTTCGGAATGCCCAAAAAAGGTACTATATCCCAGCAAAAGTAGCATATTTTTAACTTAATATTTACCCGCTACAGGGCAGAAAGTGTTGTTTTTGCATTTTGAAGAAAATGTATTGTTTAATTATTTTTTTGAAATAAACTAAATATTTTTCAAATGGAGAATAAACCTTCAGGTTTTACCTCATAGGATCTGTTGCACAGTAAAAAGTTTAATAAGTGGCTTGATATTTATTTTTTAAAATTGCATTATATTTTCAAACATTAAAAACGCTCTCCTGAAAAATCATGTTTTTTGATTTATGACGTTGTTGAATGGAGTGAGCACTATGTATGATAGGTGTTCGAATGGTGGATATATCCAATGCTTTTAATGCTTATAAGCATTATCGATAAAATAAAGAAGGTTTAGCTGAGATGGGTTGGGCTGGTTGGGACTCGAATGAGTGAAGAAAGGATAGTTAAAAAAATATATATGAGACGAATTTGGTTGGTAACAAAAGCAGAAGAAGATCGATAAAACTTGGCAAGATCAAGTATATCAAATACTCGAAAGTGGTCAGGTCAGGAGTCGGAATATATGTATGAGAAGATTGTGTGCAAAGACAGAGTGGTGTGACGTTTTATTCTCTCTGCCTACCCCTGCGGAAAAGCGGCGTGATGGTTAATAATAATAAAACCATTATCCGCACCCTAATGGTGCATAGGGCACTGCGTCATATAAACGCAGTATTATCTTGATCGTTTACGCATGAAGAAAAGGTGATCAGCCCTCCGCTTCAGGTACCAGTCCAGGGTAATATTGAATAAATATAACAGTGAAAAAATCACTTATATTTATTTTACCCCCCTTGGGAATCAAGCCCGGGACCTACAGAACGGTAGCAGATAGTGCTGACCATTACCAGGCGGACAACCCAATATCCAATATACAATACATTTTAAATCAAAGTGCCTCACTAACAAGGTTGTTCCAAATTACGGTACGTAATGGCAAGTAGAAAATATGTTAAGAAATTTAATTTGAAAATGATGAATAACACAGGGGTTGGTAACAAGTTTTGTTAATAAATTATTTGTTATATGAAATTTCATTTGAAAATAAAAAGAAGAAAATAATTCAGGAAAAGGTATCAGGAGATCAGACGTATAGAAGTTAAAACAAAGGAGATTGTAAATAAAGTACCTACGAATCAATGAAAGCGTAAGATATTTCAGATGTTTTCGGAAAGTAGGTAAAAAGCTTTTGACTTTTACCGAGAGATGTAGATACTTAAAGAGTCTAGCATTTTATATCGCAAGTATAAAAATAAAAGGAAATAAAAGCAAGTTTAATGATGAAATGAGAAAATAGTAAAAATATATGAAACTGAAAATAATATATTGACAGCTGTCCCAACCGCATTCTTGGATCTAAAACAGAAGTTTCTAGGCTTCTTGATAGATCTCTTTAGCAAAGCATTTTTATGAACTAAGTTTGCAAATATTATGAGAAAATGTTAACTAAAATTGTTTTCCGATCTAACTGTAAATTTACATTTCATAGCTTTAAATGTCTCTATCACTGCCGGTCTAAATAAATACAAGATTTTTAAACAGCCACCAAGTTTTTGGAAGTGCCTCAGTGTAGACAGTGAAAGGGATAAGTAGTTAGTTTGTTCACTTAGTTAGCTAGATCTGATTTTAACGAGGCCAGTTAATGAAACAATATTAAAATACATAATTTAATATACTACCTTGTGCTTATAGGAGTTCTTGACAATTCCGAAGATCATTTCTCCGCACGCTGTTATACTAGCCACAATACATCCACCCACTAAAAGGACGAAAACACCACCAACGTTCGGCAGACCCAAGTCTGCAGGTTTATCATCTCCTCCTTCGTCCTGCATTCCCGTCATTCCAATTGTAGAAAACCAAATTTCCATATCATCCGTATATGTTCGTGTATCATCGAAATTGGCCAGAGTTTTCGAATCGTCATTTTGCGTCGAAAATATCGTATTTTTTTGGAAAAATTTGGAGGGTCCGGTTTTCATTTTGATCGATGGTGTAGGCCAGCATATTTTTTGATGTAATTAATTTCGGTGTTCGTAAAATCCATGGAAGTTCAACACAGGGTGGATCGTGCATCAAAAGTTTCATGCAAAAAATTGAACAAAAAAAGCATACAGTAATGATTGTTCAATTTAATAAATATATCGGACATTTCAAAGAGATGGCAAAATTATATAAATGAATGTTATATATAATTCATTTTAGGTAGACGGCAAAACTACATCACATTCAAATATAAGAGTTACAAAATTTACCATTCAAACAAAGCCATTATGGCAATTTATTTATTCTTTTAAACACAGAATTTAAACCCTACGTTATAATAGGATCTTCCAAGTATGATTATTATAACATGTGGATAGATATTACTATAAGTGACTGCCGAATCAATAAATGAACTTTATGAAATAAAAATAATATTCAATAAATGAGCAGAATGGTGATTGTTATGCAGTGTATAAGGTGATCAATTAAGCCAGGTAATTACATAAGTCTGTAAAAATACCCAAAGTTTCTTTTTCCCTTTGCAAATAAAGATGTTTCAAGTCACCCCATATAAAAATTAATATAATAAATATCATAAGTTATAATATTTGCCATTCCTGATAAAATTGGTAGGGATATAAATCGAATATACAAAATACAGTTCTAAAAATGTCTAACTAGTGAAAACGGGGGGTTCGCATAGCAACTACGAAAAAAAACTAATAAAGATTTTATCGCAAAACAATGATTTATAGGGTTGCGTGATGACGATATGTTAACCTTTTCTGATCTCGAAAAAAGCCAAATGTCACACATCCATTGGATGACAGTAACTATGATGGCAAGAATTGATCCTATAATGATGACAACAAAAACACCTCCGACATTGGCTATGGTCAAAGCCAAGGCTCCAGAGTCAGGTTCAACTCCCTGAGGGAATTACACACATGTGGTATCAGGGGATCAGAAATAAATATCGATTGATAGGGAGTATATTTGGTTCATAATTTTGTTGAACGGGGTCAAACACAAGGGGTGAAAATAATAAAATTTTAAAACATACGAACGTGGTGTTGAGATTGGGTTTACCGATTTGTTGTACCATTCCGATGTAATGTTTTTTCAAAGGATAGAAAAAATATACATTAGTTGTATTGAAATCGATTGTACAAGGCGCACAGAAACAAATGCAGACGCAACTGTAAGTGAATGGTAATCAAAAAGAAAAAAGATTTTGATTGGACACTTCTGCATTTGATTCTAACCTCATTAAATTATAAAATTATTTTTAATTGTTCAAAAAAAATGATGAAATCTTTTTTCCAAAAAAATTTTTTTTTAAGTAATTCAAAATTAATACTTATAAATGATTTTTTTGGTTAAATTAGTATTTCGATAAAAACACGAATTATGATTCTACTTATTTTATTTTTTGAGACGGCTTTATTTTCATTGTATTTACAATATTACGAAGTTGCATTTTGTTACAGTTATTTTGACAATGCGAAATAGCTGTTACAAAAATTGATTAATTCAACTAAAAATTGAAAATAATGATAATGATTGTTGATTAGGATTCTTATTTACTGTCAAAAATTACTGTTTGATTTTTTCTCTTCATCTAAGCTGTTTTTAACAAAAAGTCCTTTTGAGATTTTTCTAGTGAAATCAGCTTTAAAAATTTATTTACCAACCATAATTTTCTTAGAAATTAATTCTCAGATTTTACAATAATATTTTTATTTATTATACTGACCGAACAAGCACCTCCTCCTCTTTTTTCCTTCCACCATTTTATTTTCATGGCTTGTAATTTTCCTTGTTCTTGCAATTTTAAAACAGCGGTACTTAACGTGTTTCTGTATGGAGAATCTAAAACAAAGATTGATAAAACATAAATAAACAAAAAAATAACAAAGTAGAATTTAAGAATTAAAAATAATAAAATGAGAAACTAAGAGAAAAGATTGAGAAAACCTTGATACATGAAAATTATAAGTGCTGAATAAGCGGTTATGCTTTATTTTCTTTCATTTGAAACATATATATTATTTTCATGAAATACATCTCAATGAAAAAAAACATATGATTTAATAGATATAAACGAGCAGAACATTATAATTAAAATATTTTTTTAGACATGTAAAACGGTTTGTAGTTTAAAAAAACAACAAAAAACAAACATAAAAAAATAATTTAAAAGATCAAAAATTTAAATAAATATGGTTAATTATACTATTATTAAGAAATGAAAACATTTTAAGTAATAAGATTTAACTATTTCCTCAAATTTTTATACTTTAATACTGTTGATTTTGTTTTATTTTCTTATCATTATTTTTTTAAAATAAAATATAACTCAATGAAAAGTTTACTCTCCTGGAATAGTCAAGCTAGAATTATCTAAGAGCCCCGTGTGAAAAATCAGACTAAGCTTGGTACCAGGGTAACATGAAGCTGTCGAGAGCTTTGCTGCACCTTAAAATCCCTAGTTACGTTTCGTAGAAAGACGTCGAGTATTCCTTCTCTTTCACACACGAAAAAATCCTTAAGAAAGACTATGACGGGTGCAAAAGGGATGTTGAAAATATTTTCACTATCAGTCTGGTGTTTTCCCGGAAAATAAACAGACGGTTTTCTAATGCAGTATGTTTGCGGAAAACCGTACTGAGAACTCCAGCAGTAGGCCAGTGGAGAAACGTCAGAGGAGAAAATCATCTCACTCTACCAGGAGCACAGGACTTTGTAGGGATTAGACGCATTCCTCAGACTGTTTCCACACAATTCTGGCGCGAATATTTATAATGCGCATGAGCAGAGGCTTGAATTACGGTATCACTGTATTTGTAGGGGGCTGATTCTTCATCTCTTTCAAACCCGTTTGTATGGCAGAGACAGAAGATCGGTGGGATTGTCAAATCTAACCCTCGGGGTTTTCTTTTAATGTCTCTTTCTAGCTTTTATAGTATAAACTTTTGATATTTTATTACAAATATTTAATAAATTAACAATAATATTTCAATAATTACTAATTCATTACAAAATTTATTTTGAAATAATATTTTATTTAAATTTCAAATTATTATTTTGTATGTTTTCCTTGATTTCCTAATAATACGCAGTTAGGTTTCTAGACGTCCATCGGATCGTAGGCGTAGAAGGGCGTAGTCGCAGGCAAACGAAATAGGCTACGGCGCTACCAGGGTAACATAGAATCGACGGGGTGTGATATGTTTACAATTTACTTGCATAGAGATTTCCCGCTCAAAAGGGGAGGAGAAAACGGCGGATGTAGCGCTTAACGGAAGTCACTTTACTTCCATCACAAAGGGAAGGTTTCTACCAGGAGAGCACGAAACACGAAAGGTGGCAGAGAATTAAAAAACACAAATTATAATGAATTTTTAAGTAAAAAAAAATCATTTTTAAATAAAGGATAAAAAGGAATTATTTTTGGGTATTTTTTTATATTTTTTGAGCGAATTTTCTTCGCAATTTTGTTGGAAGAGCGGGTCAGATGGATATCTTATCTCGCTCTTGTTAAACCTGTCTACGAATATCCCTGAATACCAGAAATGTTCGGCATAGACAGCAGACGTCTACTAGCAGAGAAAGCTCCTTCTTTTAGCAGTGGAGAAAGCGGCGTAGGGAGTCTTCTTACTCTACATTGTACCCGGGTAGCAGAAATGCGAGGAGGTATAGCGCCCTAATAATCGCACTTGTTCAGCAGAAGAAACGAAACGTCTCGAGTGAAAGAGAGAGGTATTCCACACTTGGCGATTGCGCATTGACGCGTAACGAACTCACCCTCCATAAATGAGAGGGTTGGTTTAAAATGGCGGCTGGTCATGCGCACTTTCATCCCCTTTTGTTTTGATCGAATACCAGGAGCAGTGAAATGCTGTGGGTGAACATTGTATACTTTGACAAGATATCTTATGGTATTATAATCTTAAAATTGAATACAAAATTTCAACTAACTTTTTATGTGCAGTCACAGTAATTTTGACTATTTCAACGCATATTATTTAACTGAGTTATTTTTAATACATTCTTTTTTAAATAGTCAAAAAGTAATACGAAAATTTTGTGAGGTTTTTTTGTGTTTAGAACTTTATATGATAATAAACGCTGTTCTAATATATAGCAATATATTGATATCAACATATGTAGAAATGCATTGAATTTCCTCTCGTACACTTATAGATATAATTTATTTATATATTACTTCATACACAGTTTCGATTTTTACGACTTGTTACGAAATATGTCGCTTTTGCTGGGATATAGTACATTTTCTGGGCATTCTGAAAAACAACTAAAAATTCACGATTTTTGATATATGACGTTGTTGAAAGGAGTGAGCGAAGACTGATCACCTTGTCCCTTATTTTAATGATGTTTCATCTTGAAACAAGTATTAATCTTGCCTTTTTTATGAAAGACGATGGGCATCTCAGGGCTTACAACCTGGCATTAGTTTGGGTCCGAGTTATAAATAATGAAGGTAAAACTTCATCGATGAATTTAAGTGTACTATGCATCATTAATAATCTAGAAACCAAAAAAATAATCTAAAATCCGGATATGTTTACCTAATGTTTATTGATCAAATTTTCACCCAAAAATTCTATAAAGTACCCTAAGCACCGTACAAATACAGGCCTTAGAAAAATAAAAAAAAAGGATTTCTGAGGGGCACATACTTTTTCTCATAGCAATACCATATCCTTTGTCATCTAAGAGTCCACCGACCTGCGTGATGTCACACTCTCTTTCAATAATATATTCAATAGACGTGGACTCCATTAGATACGCGTAATTTTCATTTTTTACTCTGAAAAAATAAACGATAATAGTAAGAATACCAAATAATTGTGTTATAAAATATTTAATAATTGACTTCAGAATGCAAGTGGCGTACGTTTCATCTACACATAAAAGCAGTGTCTACCCTATTTTGTGGAAAAAAATATGAAAAAAATTACATATTCATTAATTTTTATGCAAACCTTGAAGTTCAATGGGCATCCACTAAGATTAAAATTACATTGCGTTGCAATGATTAAAGAAAACACTTCGTTTTTTACCACTTTGTTTTATTATAGATTACATGTTTCAGAAGTTAAACATCCATCATTCAGGTCTATATAATAACTTTACAGACCTGAATGATGGAAGTTTAACTTCTGAAACATGTAGTCTATAATAAAACTCAAGTGGTAAAAAACGAAGTGTTTTCTTTAATCATTGCAACATGTCTTACCACAAAGTTAATGCCGAAACAATAAATAAAATACATTTCGTTGCATAAATTATAATCAAAAATTCCAAAACATATTACTTAAAAATGATTTAAGAAATAATATCTAACAAAAATGATATATGATGATAGTAATTCATAATTCAACTTGAAAATAAAAATAAGAAAAAAAAACTTTTTTCATTCAATGAAAAAACACGCTTAAGACAATTATTGAAATATTCACACATTAATAAATGTATTCGTCTGAAGCTCGCTTTTGACAAATCTTAAAAATTTATAGTTTTTTTTTTGTAGTTACGTAGTACTACTAGGGTAGGTTCTAATACTTGTATTTAAAATTGATTTAAATATAATACACATAATTAAATTTAATATCCGATGTAGCGTTGAAAAATATGTTGAGATGGTTTGAGTATATGATAAGTATTTTACCTGTTTACTCCTTCGTCATTTGATCCTGTTAGAGCTTCAGGGTGATCCGTCATATACTGCGACATCTTTTGATATGTAGGATAGTCAGAATCCTAAAAATTATTAAATAAAAATAATTAGTTTAATTATTTTTCAAATTTATACTGGTAATGCTTAATCTCAGCCTTGCATTCATTCCTAATATCGCCATTTTCAATAATAATCAGACATTATTTAATTTATTTAAATAATAATCTTTATTTCAATCACTATGTTAAAGGTAAAATAGTCAGACCTTGAAGAAACTCAGGGTGGAACCACTTCTCTTGGCGCCGTAGACGATGCCATGGGAATTGTCAGGCAGGTCATCAGCACTGTCAATAAGTGGAGTAATCGACTCGATCGTAAGAAAAGCAGCTAAGTTAGCGGTGTATGATGATACTATAATTAAAGTGAAGAACCACCACACACCAGCTATCATCCGAGTTGAAATTGCTCTTTAAAAATACAAAAAAAAACAAAAAATAGTCATGAATATGCAGTTTTATATATAAAAGGTCTTTCAAAGCTTAAAAGTAGTCCTTTTTTACTAATGCATTTATTATTTATTAAATTTTACTTGGTGAATACACCACAACTTAAAAACAAATCTATTATGATACGCGTTTTGATGCATTCATCATCGATGTTTGGTTGCAATTAAACTTTTTATGTCAAGATAAATTTATTTTTTTCATGTACCGATATGGTCAGCAAAGCAAATGTGCTCCAAAGAGAAAGAGTAGGGAGATAGTTACTAACTGATATGACACTTTCCGGACCTTGAGTCCAGAAAGTGTCATATTTAGGACATGTGCTAAAAGGAAAAAAGTACGGGCTATTGCATCTAATCATAAAAGGTAAAACAGAGGGTCAACGAGGTTTGGGGACAAGACAGATACCCTGGCTCTGGAATATGCGAGATTGAATGGGGATCAGGGCCATCAAAGCAGTGTTTAGAGCTGCCCAAGACAAAAAAAATTACTCTCAAGTGACAGTCGAAGTCAGGGAAATCTGAAATGATACGTACAGAAGAAATAAAAATATATGTTTTGTAAATGAAAATTTAATTACATTGGTGCCAATTCTGAGCCCTGTTGCAACACACTTCCAACAGTGAACCACAGAGAATTTGGCATGCTGAATTGGTTCTCAAGATGATCTGGCTCCTCGATACAAGGGTAAGGATTCTGCCACTCCTTGGGTGCTATCCTGGCCATCACAAATAGGAGAACTGACACTCCAAGGTACGCGGTCCCCAAAAACAACCAGACCTGAAATCATTTCATTTTTATCAAATTTCTGCGCCGTGCGGGTACCGCAGGGGTTCATAAAAGTTCCAATACTCACTTCATTCGAAAAAGGTGACATGAATGAAAAAAGACTTGGGGGTTGCTTGGTAGGTTTTTTGTAAAGGATACTTATCCCCAAGTTCATAAACGGCATTGTAAAATCCACGGCACTTTCTCTGTCAGACGTTATAGTCAAATCGGTAATGGCAAGATCAGCTCTCTAAAATAATTTGAAAAAAAACATATCATTACATTTGAACATCTAATGAGATGCAGAAAAATAAAAAATTGTGGGGATTTACAGGGTTTACGACCCGTCATAGGCTAGTTCGAGTGGTTACTTTACCTTTTTTTTAGCTCATGATGGTCAAATGAAATTCATTTAGGAAATGATATGGATACGATTTATCACTTTAGGGATGGTTTTCTTTTATATTTTGTAATCTCAGATAATATGAGAAAAAACGTCATTAAGTTAACTAGAGTAAAAATTAAAACATACGTATTTTAAAGTCGGAAATGTTGGTACAGTCAAACCTTAATATAAGAGATCGAGACAAAACAGGAAGCTCTTTAAAAAGGAGCTGGTTAACGATCTCGTCATTCTACCTCTCTATAAAATAAATCATGAATAAAAGAAAGACCTCTTAATGTAAATTAAAAATGTCCCGGGCCCTCGAACTCTCTTAAATCCAGGTTTTACTGTAATTGCAAATTAATGGTATGTAGCTTTTTTCAGCAGTTTAAAAACAAGTGTTTTTTACTGTTATCACTAATGGTACTGGAACACTGATGATGAGAAAGACGTGCAAATAGAAAATATTTATTTATTTATCGAAAATTACAAAATTATAAGGGCGAGAAGAACAAAGCGACACCAATAAACAAAGAGCGAGCGCGACGTATATAAGTTTGAATTTTTATCTTATCTGAGCACACAAATATTTGCCTTTCACCCTTTTTATACAATTTTAAAGGAGTGAAATGTAGTGGAAACAATATTAAAAACAAATAAAGTCGATGAACTGCGTGTTTTTGTTCTTCTCGCATACATTAGTGAATACAATTTGAATACACAAATTCTTGTAAAACATCCACAAATTCTTATAAAACATACAAACATTCTTATAAAAATACACAAATTCTTATAAAACATACACAAATTCTTATAAAACATACAAAAATTCTTATAAAACATACACAATTTTGGAAGAAACACTTACCCAGTCCAATAATTCCCGAACCATTCCATTCCATTGATTTGTAGACTTATCAAGTGATCCGTAGACACCATCAGCTTGGATCACAAAGGTGTAATTGAAACCCAGCATCTTGGCTATCTCCTGGATAACTTCTATGCCGAAACCTTCAAATCTCTCATTTCCTTCTAATTTTATGCTGGAATCCTTCAGCATTCCATACGGTGGACTCTGGAGAAAAAAATATTAGAGGAAATCCTTTGGTTTTGAAATCACGTAAAGTCATTAAAAATTTGTTCAAAGATTGATACTTACCAAAGCTGTCAGGACGATAAAAGATCTATTGAGAAGTGATCCATCTTCAGCAGGTATCTGGTAGACCTGATTGGCTCTTGTCAAGTTTAAACTTTCAGTTGAATTCCATGTTCCAATCTAAAAAAAAAATATTTTGACTAAATTTATAAAGGTTTTTCCATATTTATTTTATTTGATCAGTTAGTAGTTTTGATGTTACCGACATCATCGGACTGGTAATGTTGAAAATGACAAACTGGTCACAATATAATAAATAAGGAAAAATTTGATCAGTTATTATCATATTATATAAAATGCAGTTTCACCAAGAAACATTAGTACCAACTTTAAAAATCTAACATAATTTGTCTGTACGAAATTTTTCAGAGTTCGCTTACGATTAAATACATAATAATCACAAATGCAACAAAAATAACGTAAAAATCCAAAAAAATATTTATACGAAGTATCATAAAATGCAACAATTTTAAACATTCGGAATTCATTAAAATATAAAAGTAATATTAAACCCATAATTAACAATATGACAATGACTAAAACGTCCTCCCCTTTTTACATGTCCCAACTGATAACAATAATAAAAGCTCCTACCCTTTCTTCATCCTTAAAAGTCCCAAGGACACAACACTAAAATTTAGACTTTAATTTAGATTTAAAATCTCATATCGTATTCGAAAATTATTCGGATTGCATCGAAACATGTAACAATAGCTTTTAAGAAAGAGTGGTTTTGACCAAGTAGAATTTAAATTCAAAATAATTTGATGGATTTCCAAAAATTAAGTAAAATGTATTTTTAATGATTGTTAGAACAATGAATATTACACAGTATGTAAACTGATCTTTTATCTAGCATATACGTAGTAGCAGTGTAGGCAAATGGCGTATTAAAAAATCTCCCATTAATTCTTATATACTAAAATTATATTTTATGACGAGAATTTAAGTTACTCAGTTTATTTTGGTGATTAAACTTTTAAGTAAACATATTAGTTCTGTTTTATGGGTATTCTGCGATGAAATCTGGCCATCACTTATAGATTCAAATAATAAACAAGTTTAATTGATGGAAGCAAATTACTCAGAAGTGTTTACCTTTAGCAAGCCAAGACCGGTCAGTTCTACTATATCCAATACGAAGTCAGTTCTGAATCCAGAATGATCAAACTTTATTCCTCTAGTAAGTCCTTTAACGTGGTTCTGTAAATAAATAGGTAAACAACAATTACAATCACATGTTTCTACCTGTTTTATTGTTTAAGTATTGTATTTATTTAACTTATTAAGTGGTATTACACAAAGTGAGCAATAAGTGAAAAGGAGAGTGTTATATGTTAAACTATTTAACTATCACGCCGCTTCCCCTTAGGGTCAGACAGAAAGAATAGAACGCCACACCAATCTATCTTTGCATTCAATTTTCGCCTTTCACTTTCATGCATCTCCTCATACATTCCCGCTAATTATTCCGACTCCTGAACCTGACCACTTTCAAGTATTTGAAATACTTGATCATACTTTATCAAGTCTTTTTCGATTTTCTTCGGTTTATATTTCCAATTACATTACATGTTTCTTCACTCATACGATTCACATGCTCAAATCATCTTAACATTTTGGAATCAACAGCCACGTTGACATTACACATCCCTGTTTAACACCTTTAGAGATGGCAAACTAAGTTGAAAATGAACTAATACCCTAATGCATGCAGTGCTATTCTCGTATAAGGCTGCAATGCCTTGGATAAGTTAACTGCTTAAATGCTGAAATGCGAATGCTTAGATGGTCATCTGGAGAGTCCCTTATAAACAAAATAAAGAGTTCGCGCGTTCGTGGAAGCTTGGGCATACTGACATCTATTGGGAGGTAGAAGAAAGGTGTTTAAGATAGTATGGGCACATAAGGACGTAGAGCACCTGAACATATTGTTTACCAGGCAATCGCCATGGATATTCTTTGAAACACATATAGAGGAAGACCAAAAATTCATGGATACTACAAAAAGATAACATAACTCAAAGGTAGAACATGACCCTAGGTGACGTTATATGTGATATAGAAGCTCCTTTAACATGAAAACGAGGAAATCTGACTCCAATAGTCTATAAAGACAATAAGTTGGGATGGAGTCAGGAAAAAGAAAACTTTTAGCTTAATATTTAGATATAACCTTCTTTAGTTTCGTTTTAATGGCATTTAAGGGCACTATGTCATATAAACGCAGTGTTATCTTGATCGTTTACACATAAAGGAAAGGTAATCAGCCCTCCAATTCAGGTAATAGTCCATGGTAATATTGAATAAATATTACAGTGAAAAAATCACTTTTATTTATTTTACCCCCCTTGGGAATTGCACCCAGGACCTCCAGAACAGTAGCCGAGCGTGCTGTCCATTACACTACGGAGGTGGACAAAACACTGTTGAATAGTTTTAATAAAAAATAACTCATTATTAATGAAAAAAAAATGTCTTACTGTTTTCATATAGTTGATCATCGTGAACCCATGTTCCCAACTGTCACTCTGTTCGCAGTCAAATGTCTTCTGGTTGAATTTCGTGGTGTTGATTTCCTTCAATCCTGATACAAATACCAGGACAGCATCAATCATCAGAGCCACCTCCGTGCGGAGTTTTTCAGCTTCCAATGGTTCGATGGCTTTACTTTCTTCTTTGGCCTTGGTGTTTATCAGTTCCACAGCGTCTATAACATCTTGATCCTCTGGGTCGATCAACCGTATTCCTGGTATAAAGATGGTAAAACGAAATAATCAAGTTTTTTAATGTCAATATAGTTGTAGAAGTCAATTTTAATTGGAAAAATTAAAATCTGGTCATAGGCTGGTTAAAATGATAACTGTTATTCGCATGTTAAAAAAAATGGTTACAAAAGAAACAATACATTGAATCATATCATAATAATGAAAATCATAATATGATACAAAGTTGATTATTTTTTAAGCATTTTACTTTTAAGTTTTTTACTTTGCAATATTAGAACCAACCAACTAACTAACCATGATCCCGCTTCCTCATAGGGGGGTACAGAGAGAATAGAATGTTACACAACTCTGTTTATAAAAACTTTCTTCGCCTTTTCCACATTCATGCATCTTCTCATATTTCCCGTCGATTAATTCGACTTCTGACCTGACCACTTTCCCTCTTGACCTGACTGATCATGCCAAGTTTTTCTCGGTCTTCTTCTGATCTTTTTCCCATAATACTATAATCACCTCATAAATTTGTTTTAGCGTTCTTTCTCCACTTATTAGTTTCACATATCTAAACTATTCAAAACACCCTTCTAAATTTTATCGATAATGCTTATCTCAGCTTTGCGTTCCTTCCTTATTTCACCATTCGAACATCTATCACACATCGTTTTTCCGCACATCGTCTGAGAGATTACATTTCGGCTGCATTCAGTCTGGAAGTAGTCCTGCTTTTGCCAACACCATGCTTCACTTCCATACATTAGATTGATATTTTTTTAAACATTTATTTGTCAACTATATACATACATATAAGGACATATACTGTATACATTCATTAAAAAATTATACACATAATATAATTTACATTTTTTTGCAGAGACCCACTAAGCCACCTTTGTGTCTTGTTGGTGGAGCTCTTTTTATGTACATTTTTTTCTTTATTGTTTTTATCTAGTAAAACCTAAACTATACGCAAAAAATTAGAGATAATAAAATAAAAACAATTTTACAATTTTTAAATAATTAACTCTTGATGATTTACCAATTCCTTTATTTTGCCTTGGTTCTATATTTTATTTTGACCTCTTACCTCCTAACAAATTAAAAATATTTGGAACGACAAATTAAAGTGTTCTATACCCATATTTATTGTTAATTCTTGGGACTATCAAACCTTCTTTGTGGGTAAATCGTGTATCGGGGTTGGTGTACTAGAAGAACTACAACATACCTGTTATATTTGCACCACCATACTGGAAAGGTTCCATATCGATGGTGTGCATATCTGGAGTGGTGATAATGTAACTGTGTTGATCAGACATGATTCCAACCTGTTGCGCTTGTATAAGAATATCTGAGAGTTTGTCGACGGAACAGTCCAGGATAAAGTTGGTCTCTCCCGATTTTTTAATTTTATCCAAAATCGGCCTAGAAAAAATACATAAAAAAATTTAATTGATGATTATTTTGTTTGGGAGTTTAACAGATCGGTAACAGTGAGTTAAACTCATATACAAGTACGTATTTCTATTAAAACTTTATGTTACTTTATTTATTGATTCGGCATTAACTTTATGGAATGACATGTTAATTTTTTTTAATTAAACACTTGAATATACCACTTTAATGACTTTTATTTATATATATATATATATATATATATATATATATATATATATATATATATATATATATATATATATATATATTTATATATATGAGTAGTTTCGAAAACATACAGATGTTTTCATCTTCTGGTACAAATTAAAACTAACGAACAAAAGTTCATTATTACACTCTGTTACAAATAAAAGTCAAGTTTTGAATAATTAAGAAAATTTAGAAATACATATAGAATTAAATTCAGGTAAAACGTTAATTAAAAATATACTGTTTCAATATACGTCAGCATTATTATCAATGTTTCCTTTTACAAAAAATCTTGTTCCTTAACCCCCCCTCCCCTTCTTTTCCTATATTCATTAACCTTTACATACCCCTTAATATTTTTTTTGTTCGTTCGTTTTAATTTGTACCAGAAAATTACAGCATCTGTACGTTTTCTAAACTAGTCGTATGTATAAATAAAACTCATTAAAATGGTATTTTTAAGTGTTTAATTAAAAAAAAAAACTTTATGTTGGTTTCTACATTAGAAAAAACAGCCGGAAGAGTGACAGGAGGGAGGGAAAGGGGAAAGAGGAATGAATAAACACAAATAATACAAATAAAAAAGACTATTATATGATTAATTAAGTATAAGCAATAAACATTGAAAGCAAGTCCTTCTCTTAGCACAAGAGATTTAGAAGTTAGTCTCTTTTTTGGAGAGGCACAGCGTAACTAGTGTAAGATAAGTTAAACAAATGTAGAAATATATTTTGTGTATTAAAAGCATTGACTTTGTAGTATGGTAATAACACTCTCCTTATCATTCATCGTTCTCCTTTTATTAAAATGTTATTAAACAAGGTAAACTATGAATGATAAAGAGAGTGTTAAATTTAGAAAAAACACTCATATAATAGGTGTGACTTCTATTATATGAGTGTTATATGAGTACACACACACACACACACACACACACACATACACATGTGTGTGGGTATATTTACCTGAAATTGTTTGTTCCATAGTAAAGTTGTTTGAATGTCACAACATGTCCCTTATGATCATACATCTTGAATAATTCACTTAGCCTTGGAAAACTATCGCTGTTTTCATATAAAATGGTGAATTTCTTCCAGTCCCATGCTTTCACCAGATCCACAAAAACCTAAAAAAGTAATTAAATAAAATGTCATTCAAAAATTATTATCAAACAGCAAAAGTGTATTGTCGTAGATAAAATAAAACTCAAGTCAACATCGACTGTCTTTTGAGGTGAGAATATATTTAAAACATACATACCTATGTGGAAGTCCTAACCAAAACGTTACATTTCCATTTTAAAGGATTTTTAGTAATCAGAAATTCTATATTGTAAAATTGTTACGTTTTGGTTCGATTTAATGATTTCACATTGGTTTAACACAGAATTGATTATGTTTTGTCGCAGCTTTAATAAAGATTTCAGTAGAATACAGTAAACAAAACAGATTTGCATTTAAATGATTTTTTTGTGCAATGTCGGAAATATTTTTTGTCGGAAAACTTTTTACACATATATTTTTATCAAATAAATTAAAAATTCAGTAAATAATATTTTTTCAAAAACTCCTCATCTATGTACCTTTGAAAGTGCTGGCGGATGAGGGTAAAGATTGATCAGACAGCTACCCCTTCCTTGATTAGGGTCCATGTAGGTTTCCACGTGAGGAACTTCCTTAGTATCACATATGGATTGCACGTGCTTGGATGTTGTTCCGGATGTGGGACCGAATATTCCAATTGCACCATCCTGAAAAAGTCCTTTGTATCCGTTAACTAATTGATCTTTTTAAGTAAACATTTGTCGATTTTAGTGATTGGCTATTTAAAACAAGTGACGCCATTGTGCTACATCCGAGTATATATGAACTAGTGTTGATAATAAGGAAAATCCCAATACTCTTTCTATTTTTTAAAAATAATTATTTCATTGCATTTACTGATTTGGCAGTCGCTTTGAGGTAATAAAAAGTTGTTTATTTCATAATTTATATTATTACAATTAATAAAAAAATGCAATAATGTGCCCTCTCTGTGTTTTCCTGTGCCGAGGGCACATTTTACAAATGTTAATAATAAAATTATAATGTCAGAAAATTGTTTTTGCAATAAAAAACAACGTGGCTGCATACTGCGATATATATCTGCTCACTTCCATTTACCACTTATAAATAGTATTTTTTACTGAGTTTATATTTTTAATGACTTTATAGATAATAGAAGCAGAATGTGCATTTTTTGTATTATAATAAAAGTTGTTTTGACCAAAAGAGGAATGTGTTAAATTGTGGGATGGGTTTCTATGTAATGGATCTTGTATTCCTGAGTTCATTATCATAAAGTGTATTTATTAAACGAGAGTCAGCCGGACATTCACGTATAATATGTAAGTCGATATTCATATCGTGTGTGTCCCAAATTTCACATAATTTATCTTGGACTTGAGTTTCGATCTTTCCCTTTTCCCCTCCCTCCCGTCCCTCTTCCAGGTATAAATATTAAAATTAAATTTAATTTTTTTTTTACTGGAATATTTCAAATACCTATTTTATGTTACTCATTAAAGTTAATGTATTTTTGTAACTGTAAAATTTCCTAATAAAATTAAAGTGCAAATGGGAGTACTTACCTGGATTTCAGTATGAACTTATGTATTTGTTACCTTAAGCATGTTACAAACTGCCTGTGATACGGCAAAGCTGTCATGGAGGGGTACTTTCTCAGTTTTTGCATTGAGAATATGTCTCGGTAGTAGTTCTCTTTCTTCGTTGATTGCTTCTACTACATATTTAAACGCAAGTTCTTGAGTTTCATCCTCAGAGTCGAAAAGGCCACCTTTAGATAGGAATAAAAAATGTTCATTCCATAGTTGGCATATTTATATATAATATCAAATATCAAATAAAACAGAAGTTGATGATCATCAAACTCATTCATGAAGTCTAATTGGCCTACATTATCGAAGATGCAGAATTGTTGGGAAGAGAACTGCATAAAATACCGATGATTTTCAGCGGTGATTTTAACAACGACTTCAACTCAGACAAAGCTCAATCATTAATAAGATTTATGGATAAAAAACTAAAGTTAATATTGAACACTGACAAAGTTCAGTCAACAGCTATATTAGTCACAACCATCGACGTATCACAATTATTTTATTACTTAATAGAAAATTTTAAGTATTTTTTTTGTATCATGAACCATTTATTTCTTTCTATGAATTTGAAATTATGGAATTGATAAATAAAATAAATAATTATTTGAATCGATTTCCATATAATCATTTTATTATCCTGAAATAATAAAAATAGGTAATCGTCAAGAGATACAAAGAGAGCAATGCATATTAAATCCATCTTTTCTAGAACCTTAGAAATGTTTTATTTCTAACGCATATTTCTTTAAAGTTACCGCAATGCAACCTTATGAGAATCTTAAATATGACGTTCGAAAATCAAAGAAATATAAATTAAATTGATATTTTGAAACAAAATTATAAATAAATTTTACTAATCTCGTGTTGGGAGGGACGTTGATAATTTAAGGGAAAATTACCAAAAAAAAATAAACAAACCGAAAAATCAAAATTCTTCATGAATTTTCCATTAAAATATCAAAAGAATTACTTACCTATTTTAATGTGTCTAGCAGCAGATGCATTCTTCATTAAAATCAATAAAACTATAACAAAGATGGATTCACAAATGAAAAATAATTTTCCCTTCATTTTGATGCCACACATCGGTGTAAAGCTTGACAACCTCAAACTAGAAATTGTTTTGTCACTTCATATTTCAAAATAACTTTTTCAATTATTAAAATAACACTTGGATATTTGAATTTCAGCACTAACTTTGTAAAATATAAAGTTTCAATATAAAAATGTCAAAACACCCACTTTAAAATACAAAATTGCACAAATCCATGTGAAAATATTTAGTAGCAATATTAATTGTTTCAAAGTTTCAAAAATTGGCACAGGTCGAGTTTACAATGAATTTGTTTCATGTTTGCAAAACAGCATGTGGATGTTACGGCCGGTTGTTTAAAATAATATCAAAGTGTTTGCGACTTCTCGGAAGCTCCGTTTGTTTGCAAAGTCGCTCGTTAACTGAATGGCCTTATTTACAAACTTACCGAGCTTTCGTAAGCAGTGGTAGGGTCTTCCGGCTAGTACCGGAGCTAAATGATAATTATAGCTGATGGCACGCAGTAGAAAACTCCGGATATTTTTATATTACACCAAGGGACATTCATTCAACAAAGAAGAAAATCTTGATTTTCTTAGTATTAAGAAAAACCTATACGCAATATAACGTATATGAATGCATGCTTAAAACATGCTTCATACCTTATGTTTTTTTATATGCCTATTTTCAAAGCTTTTTATTAGTTTTTTGTTTTCCAGTCTTTATCCCATATCCCAAAATGAGTAGTGGAAATAACTCTTCTAGAATATTTTATTTGTGACTTATGTTTGAAATATGTTTAAATGAATATATAATTATCTGACTGAATTTCCGAAATTTTTAGTAAACAAAATTGTATAATTTCAATTTTTTCTTGGTAAACTCTATTATTTCTTGAAATCTATCGTGACACAGAAACGCGGATTTCAATGCATTCTGCAATATGGAATGCATCAAAGTATTTAAAGTCACAAAATATTTTAAGAAGAAGTGTTATATTTAAGGTAAAATTAAAATTAAAGAAAGGAAGGATATATTGCCACAAAGTGACCATGAATTTATATATTTTAGGTATACATTTCACGCTCAGCTACCGGTCAGCACGCTCGGCTACCGTTTTGGAGGTCCCGGGTTCGATTCCCAAGGGGGGTAAAAATAAATATAAGTGATTTTTTCACTATAATATTTATTCAATATTACCATGGACTGGTACCTGAAGCGGAGGGCTGATCACCTTTCCTTCATAAGTTAAACGATCATGATAACACTGCGTTTATATGACACAGTGCCCTATGCACCATTGGGGTGCGGATAAGGGTTTTATTATTATTATTATTATACATTTTGTTCTCATATTTGAACACGATTTGGGTATGTTCTTAGATTCGAGTAGTGTAATGGGTGAGGTGTTTGTTGACCGTACTGAAGATGCCAAGTTCCATACTCATACCCAGAGGGTCAAAATAAATAAAGGTGATCTATTTATTTATTTAATATAAGCCTGGACTGATGTCTGTACAGAACTGAACCTTGCCTTCATGTATTGTTAACGAAAAATCCGCAAAGCCTTTACATTCTCTCAAAAAGCTTGTTTGTAGGTAGGATAGTATAGATGGAGAAGGTAAATGTGAAAAAAAAACAATACATCTAAAATATCCAGTCCAATAAAAATAAATCTCTCATTAATTTATTTTGCAATTGGAGGGAATCGAGCCAGCAACGCCAGTTTAACAGTCGAGCGTCTAGCCGCCTATCATGTAAATGATAGGCAGCTAGAAGCTATCATCAAGATAACAATATGGCAATAAGACAAAAATAAAAATAAAAAGATAAAAATAAACATGAAAGAGAATTAATATTAAAAAATTATGTTTACTTTTTATTTTAATGTATTTTTCGCCTTAAAATAATTTTAAAGCGGAAAATCTTATTAGTTTTCTTCTGGGTTGAGGGAAATTAGACCGAATATTAGAACCAAAGAATTTGCCACAGTGTGATATGAACGTGAATGATCAAAAAATGTTATGTTTGCAAGACCACATTCGATTAATAATAAAGTAAACCCGACTAGTTTCGAGAACTGCAAATGTTCTCAAAAGTTGATATTTTTAACTTTTAGTACATTTGTTGTTCTCAAAACTAGTGGTGTTTATATCAATAAACTGACGATGGTAGTAAGATAGATACGCATTCATGTAAGATATTTTACTTACAACTTTTTGAGGGTGTTCAAATACTTGTCCACAAAATCTGGATTATCTCCAATTACAGGAGTTATTTTCATATTATTTTTTGACATCTCATGAAAGGTGAAAAAGAATATGGAAGTCTGGGCATTTACGGGGCTGACGACCGTCATAGGCTGGTTTAAGTGATCGCTTTACACACGTGTAACATTTACCAATTCTACCCATTATTGACAACCACACCACTTAAATTCTAGGAAGTTCTACATATATATGAACCAATTATGAAACATTATTCTTGAATCACTAGAACTTCACTAGAAAAATCTTTTGGTGAGACGAAAAGAAGCGTTTTATAGAGCAGAAACTCTTTTATTAGTAGGTAAGGTCCAATTCTGGATTAAAATCACACACATAAATAGTCATCACAAACGTTGTAAGCCCCGTAAATGCCCAGACTTCCATATTCTTCTTCATCTTTGATGCGATATTTTGCGTTCATCCTATACTTGGCATGAGACGAATTTGTCTAATTTTAGACTTACCGCGACACGCCACTGACACATGGGTGCGTCCGCTAATATTATCACATATCGTTATTTATATACAAATACAATATATTAAATAACGCACGAAATTAAACAAGCTTAAATAAATAAAATAAAAAGTACATAAAATGATTTTTATAAATTTGCTATCATGCCGTTTCCCCGCAGGGGTAGATTGAGTGAATAAAACGCCTGTATTTGCAAACATTATTAGCCTCTTTCACATTCATAATATCCTCGTATATACTTGCTGGTTATTCCAACTCCTGACCTAATAACTTTTGAGTATTTGAAGTTCATGAAATTTCTTCGGTCTTCCTCTACTCCTATACTCACACATTTCTTAAAAAAAATACTAAAAGGAATGAGATTTATTGCGATGAATTTAACGTGGTATCATGTTATAAAAATAATGTTAAACATAAATAAATAAAACAAGTGTATTTATATATATGTTTACATATATTTACACATATATATATATATATATATATATATATATATATATATATATATATATATATATATATATATATATATATATACATATATATATATATATATATATATATATATATATATATATATATATATATATATATATATATTTATATATATATATATATATATATATATATATATATATATATATATATATATATATATATATATATATATATATATATATATATATATTTATATATATATATATTTATATATTTATATATATATATATATATATATATATATATATATATATATATATATATATATATATATATATATATATATATATATATATATATATATAAATATATATATATATATATGTACATATATATATATATATATATATATATATATATATATATATATATATATATATATATATATATATATATATATATATTTATATATATATATATATATATATATATATATATATTTATATATATATATATATATATATATATATATTTATATATATATATATATATATATATATATATATATATATATATATATATATATATATATATATATATATATATATATATATATATATATATATTTATATATATATATATATTTATATATTTATATATATATATATATATATATATATATATATATATAAATATATATATATATATATATATATATGTACAAATATATATATATATATATATATATATATATATATATATATATATATATATATTTATATATATTTTTATAAATGTATACATATAAAGTATTCCCAACTCTTTGCCAAATTATTTTTCTTTGAGTCACCTTTCACAGTAAAAGTGATTGTACCCAAAACACACCATTCCAGAAATTCATTCAAACGATTTGTAACATAACGCACAAATGTTATAATATTCAACACATGTCTTGTATAAAACTGTGCAATGACTTATTAGATATCCAAAAAATTATAAACATCCCGAAAATCGAAAGAAAAAAAAACACAAAAAAAAACAAACGAAAAAAAAGTACGTCTGGGTGTTTTTTTAAATAATTTCAAAGCATAAATTAGCATGGTAAATACTTACCTCCAGTGTGGAGTGAAGTGTCCGAATTAGAAGGAGAAGGTTCACGAGGCTGATAAAAAAGGACACGAAAGGATATCGATCACTCCTTTCAACAACGTCATATATCAAATTCAGTCAATTTTCAGTTGTGCGTGTTTTCGGAATGCCCAGAAAATGTACTATGTCCCAGCAAAAGCAGCATATTTTTAACTTAATATTTTCCCGCCGCAGGGTAGAAAGTATTGTTTTTACATTTTGAAAAAAAAAATACTCAATATTTTTTATAAATATACTTAATATTTTTCAAATGGAGAAAAAACATTTAGGTTTTAACCTAAAAAGATGTTTTGCACAGAAAAAATGAGTGGCTTGATATTTATTTTTAATACATTTCATTTTATTTTAAAACTTTAAAAATGATCTCCAGAAAAATCTAGTTTTTGATATATGACATTGAAAGGAGTGAGCGATATTGATATATCGACAAAAGGAATCGATAGTTAAATGCATTTTTTTACATTAGTTTGGTGTACCTATCACCTTGTTTACCAATGTGCATATTTCTCCACTCAGGAGTCATTTTTAAATGTTGACATCGCAATATACACTGAAGATCTGGATCTGTATAAGAGTCTGGGTATTTTACAGGGGTAATGACAGATCCTGTCATTGTTAGGATATTGCGCGTATGTAAAGTGACCACTTAACCAGACTATGACAATCCCTGTAAATACCCAGACATCTATTTTATTCTTCATCTATGTGGAGATATAAATCAAGTAAATTTGTATTTTTATACATGTTGATGAAAAGTTATTTATGTTTTTTTATTAATAAGTTCGTCCGCCTCCGTAGTGTAATGGTCAGCACGCTCTGCTACCGTTCTGTAGGTCCCGGGTTCGATTCCCAAGGGGGGTAAAATATATATAAGTGATTTTTTCACTGTTATATTTATTTAATATTACCCTGGACTAATACCTGAAGCGGAGGGCTGATCACCTTTCCTTTATGCGTAAACGATCAAGATAACACTGCGTTTATATGACGCAGTGCCCTATGCACCATTGGGGTGCGGATAAGGGTTTTATTATTATTTATTATTAATAAGACAATAAAAACATTTAGCTGCAAACGTCAATAAAATTGAAAAATTCTAATCTTCTAAAAAAGTAGAGTGTAGTCTCATTGTAACGGTCAACCCCTAATATAAATCAGCTCCCATTATCGGATACTTGATTAAAAAAACGCATTTTTTTACGAAACATTTATATTTATTTGAAGTGTTCGCATAATAGGAATAAACACAAATAATCATCGACATAAAAATCAACAATGAAATATTGTTATCATTATTATTCATATTAAATCATTCGCTGATAAAATTATTGTTAAAAAAAAATCTACAATTTTAAAAACAAAATATAATTCTTCTCCAAGTATGAACAAAGAAATATGTCGTTAAATTTTATTTGGCATACCAACACATACACATAGTATTTTATATGATACAGATGAAATAGAAAAAAACTTTTATTATATTCTTTTGTTATACATTATTCCATTACCCTATGAAGGTTCTTATACTATTATTATGTTTTTAATATTAAATTTTATGTACATTTACAAAAAAAATATCTTCTACCTGCTTTTGTGTCGATAGGATATTTTGTCATGCTTAATCAGTTTTTTTCTGGAAAATTATTTTAAGTAAAATACAATGAAATTGTTTAAAAAACAGAATCATTATTTCTTTGTTACATTAATCCGAATAATTTCATTGAATTTTTTATACAAATGTGATCATTAGAAAAATTACAATAAAAATCGCTGTAGGGAAAATAATGTGGAGAATATTTATTTTACGATTTTAATTATTTTAAAAATATCAGATCACACAATTATTAGGATGATCTTTATTTTTATACAAAAAATGCTATTCTATATTTGTTTAAACTTCAAATCCTATAACTAGATTAAACGAAAAAAAATTAAGAACATTTACTGTACTATTTCATAACTTTATACACGTTTTTAAAACTATTCTCGTTATCAAATATTTTGTATTTGTATTTCTTTGTATTGAGCTTCACAATCTTAACGTCAGCGATTCAAAAATTCAACTGATCGACACACCTAAACAAAATATTATAGTATAATAATATATATATATATATATATATATATATATATATATATTTTTGATGAATATGAGAGATTATATTTATTGATGTAATCTCAAGTCACTTCGCGTTAATATGTTTCAATTTTTATTAATTTAAGTTTTGCTCGGTAAATACCACTATTTCTTATAATCTTTTGTCATTCCTGTTTTGATGCATTACCGTACGGTGTTTGAAAACGATGCGGAATTCATCGAAACACGTGTCACAAAAGGTTTTAAGACAAAGATTTATTTACTAAGTATAACTTAAATTACAAATGAAATGTATTTCAGTAAAGTTTGTGACTGAAAAATACAATGTTTTTGCTTTTTCATTGAAGAATTGAAATAACCAAAACCTTCGTTTTATTTTATTATATTGTTGTTTTTGTTTTATTATCCATTATCATGTTATGGTTTATTATTTAATTGGGTGACATACATCAACATTAAATAATTTTAAACACATTTTTTTACATTGAATGTAAGAAAAACATACAACAGATTGAGACAAAAAAATTACAAAGATGTCTTCATGTTTTCGGCTTAAAATTACTAATTATTAAATTAAAAGAATGAAAAAGTATTAGCCGTGTGATGTTAAGGTGTGATATCAACTAGAATGACACACATTTTTTTATTGAATATAAGAGATATATATTAAAGTAAAAAAAATCGCTGAAAAAATAAAAAGAATTATTTTGTGTAATAAAATATTCAAAATATTTTTTTTACCAAAGCCATGTTAAGACGTGTCATTCAATTAATGACACACTTTAACATAAAATTAGTTTAACAAAAAATGTTTTATTTATAGTAAATATAAGAAAGATGATTGCATCAATGATTACACCTAAACATTTTTTTTTGTATATTTTGTCTTAAAATATAAAAAGCTATTGAAAAAAATATTAATCATAGTTTATCCGATCCATTTTAACATCTATCAAAGTACGAATAACCAATAAGCATGCATTATTGTATTTAACCTCAAAACCTCTTTTCACCACAATATCTTTACAATTATCTTCTCATTTTATGTCTTTTGCTCCTAAATCACCGTTTTAATTATTTCAATAGTAATGTTTTAAAAAATCTAAATGAGTGTTGAAAAAAAATGTGATTCACTTCTATATTATCTATATTTACACTAAAAGTACTCCGTTGGTCACGATTCGAGACTTCTAGAAATTATTAGGTCACTGAATTATTAATCATACATTAGTAATTATTTTTATAAATGTTTTGATTGTTATTTTTCGTATTTACATGTATTTTTTAATTGATCAATGTCTGTGGGGTAAATTTATCTGGGATTTGTAAAACGAGTATTTTAAAACTAACTAACTAACCATCACGCCTCTTTCCAGTTTTCAGGGGTTTTCAGAGAGAAAAGAACGCCATACCGATCTGTTTAGCAAACAATCTTCGCCTCTTCCATGTTCATGTATCTCCTCATCCATACTCGCCGATTATTCAGATTCCTGACTTTACTATTTTCATGTATTTAAAATGCTTGATCATACCAAGTTTTCATTGGTTTTCCTCAGCTTCTTATTACCAAGCAAATTCGCATCATAAATTTATTTTAATGTGATTTTTTCATTCATTCGATTGTGAATACTTGCCCAAACCGTCTTAACAAACTTTGCATTGCTTCCTATTTGACAATTTGAAAATCCATCATTTATCTTTTTACCGTATTGACAGTTAGCATTTCGACTGCATTCAATCTACTTTCACCCTTTTTTTACCAACCCCACGTTTTACTTTCATATATAAGGGTCGGAATAAGATTGTACTTCGATGTGAACTGTCGGTTTTAAATTGCTTTAATAGATTTCAGTGCACTTCTATTCGATCGTGACGTCATAATGTTAAGTTTGTTAGATCAGTATATTTAAGGTTCGATTTTTTCTTCTACCCTCTTTCGACTTTGACTTTCATACTATACGGTTGGGTCAAGGTTGGACTTCGTTGTGTACTTTCAATTTAGACTTCAATTTCAGTGCACTCCCATACATAATAAACGTGTATTATCTTAACAATTACTACGCAATCATGTCGTTCAGTTTATTAGTTTAGTATATTTTAAGGTACAATATTTATTTCGCCTCTTCCGCTTTGTTTTTTATGCATTAGGGTTGAAACAAGGTTCGACTTAATTGTGTACTTTTAATATTGTTTTCTCTGATAGGTTTTTTATTTCCTATAAGTGAATTCAGTGCACTTCTATACATTATAAACGGGTATTTTCCTAACAGTTATTACGCGATCGGGACGTGATTAGGTGGAGTTTGTTAGTTATGTATATTTGAAAGTTAGATCTTCTCTTTCACCTTCTTTTGCTTTTGCTTTCATACAAATATGTTGAAACCGAGTAAAATTGCATTGTGTACTGTCACTGATAGGTTTTCATTTTCTATAATTGATTTCAGTGCACTTATATCCATTTAAAACGAGTATTTTCTAATTAATTATTAAATAATCGTGACATCATGATGTTTAGTTTGTTTAATGAGTATATTCACCTTCTTCTGGTTTGACATTCATACATTAGGATTGAAACAAGGTTGGACGTTGTGTACTATCAATTTAGATTAAATTTGTTTCAATGCACCATTTACGGGTATTTTCTTAGTAATCATTACGCGATCGTGACGTCATAATGTTCAGTTTATTTTGTTAAGTATATCTTAAGATTCGACCTAGTCTTTCACCCTTTTGACTTTCATACTTTTATACTAATGTATATAATGTATGGGTTGGAACAAGGTTGGACTTCGTTGTGTACTGTCAGTTTAGATTTCACAAATTAAAAATTATTACGCGATTAAGACGTTCAGTTTGTTAGTTAAGTATATCTTATGATTCGGGCTACTCTCTCACCCTCCTCCGCCCTCAAAGTCGGCGGAGAAGGTGACAGATCACTGCTGTCAATTGAGCGAGTCCTTGCCGCCGAAGCCGTAGTGCATGTAGGGCGAGCCGAGCCCGGCGGGCTGGCCCGAGATGTCCGTCTGGCCCTGGGCGGGCGCCCTCTTGCGGGCGCCGCCCTTCAGGCTGCCCTGGCCGCTGCCGCCGCCTTGGCAGCGCAGGGCCTGCCGCAGTTCGGAGGCCATCTCGGAGCAAAGAGAAGCCTGAAAAATATCGTAATCATATCAATTAGTTGGAAAGCTGTTATTAGTTATTTGGCGTTTAATTTGTAAGACTTTGTTATTTACATTTAAATACAGGGTCATCGAAAAATAATGCCAACATTTTAAAATACTGTTTTAAAAAAAAAACTTTTAAAGGTTACTCTTTGGTTTTTAAATGTGTCAAAATTGTATCTTAGTATATTTTTTTTACAGACTACATCGCTCTGCAGATGTAGTCTGTAGTCGGTTTCATTTGTTTTATGTATTGCATTCACGTGCGTTTAATTTGTAAGACTTTGTTATTTATATTTAAATAAACAGTATTATTTATTGATTCGGCATTAACTTTGTGGAATGGCATGATTATTTTATTAAAATTAAACACTTGAATATACCACTTTAATGAGTTTTATTTATATTTACGACTAGTTTCGAAAACGACAGATGTTTTCATCTTCTAGTAGAAATTAAAACTAATTGATTAATAGATTTAATTTGTACCAGAAGATGAAAACATTTGTCGTTTTCGAAACTAGTCGTAAAAATAAATAAAACTCATTAAAGTGGTATATTCAAGTGTTATATTTTAATAAAATAAATACAGAGTCATCCAAACAAAAATTCACACATTTTAAATAACTGTTTAAAAAAAAACTATTACAGGTTAAACTATCAAAACTATGGTTTTGATCTTAAATGTGCTAAAAGAGATAATTAAAATTGCATCTTAGTATATTTTTATGTATGCACGGTTCATCGCTCTACAGACGTCTAGTCTGTAGTCGATTTCTTGTCACGTACGTGCAATTATTTCTGAAGTAACTATCAAGATAATGGCAGAATTTGATCCCTAAAGTCTAAATTTGAGAGTTGTATCCTTGAGACTTTGAAGAAGGGGTAAGAGCTTTTTCTTTTTTTTTACTAGGAGGGAAGATAGATAATAGGAGGTAGGTTTAAATTCTTTGTCATGTTGTTATTTATGGGTTTATTATTATTTATATATTTATGAATTTCTATTGTTTAAAATCTTTGCAGTTCGGTAGTGTAATGTCAAATTTTTCATTTTCTAAGTTTGTTCCACAAAATGTCTAAAATACTGTATTCCATAATCTGGCGAAAGGATATAGCTGTAGTTGCAATACTAATTTAGTTTTTATTAATGATATGTACATAAAAAATACATAAAACAAATGAGTTATTGATTTTCACAAGTTTGTTTTTGCTCTCCTGTAAAATTTTGTCTGAGACAGATATACCCCTTTGCTTTTACACTACCGAATTAATGCATTACTAATCTTTTACTGATATTACTTTTCATAATAATTTTTTTTAAGGATTTCTACCATGTTTTAGTTATATTCGAGATCATTATATTTTAAACGGATAGCGAAATAGTGATATTTGCCGGGTAAAACTTAAATGAAAAATGGATCGCTTTTACCATAATGTGACTGCCGAATCAATTAATGTTATAAAATGTTATCACTTACCTCCTAAGAAATGGCCCACAAAAACCCGGATGGAAAGCAAGAAAAGATACCCAGACAACTAAGATTGTAATTTTGTAATTAAAGTACATTATTTAAGTCATGGAATTAAAATGAATGATGTAATAAACAAAAATGAAATTGAAATAATAATAAAATAATCAAATAATTACCAAAATAAGAAGTAATTGAACGATTTTGTTGAAGTGTTTTCATTTATTCTGAAAAAAATTAAAATAATAAATAAAATAAACGAAATACAACATATAAAAATACAACATATAAATTATGTGAGGAGAATGGAACCACCCAGACTCCCCCACATCGCCCTGTATGGCTAACCCCATTGTAGACGACTCCTGGGCAGACCATCAAAGAGATGGATCGATATCTGGGAATCGACATCACAGGACGCTAATCCCTTTTAAAAACAGGCTACAAGGCCTACACCAAGAAGAATAAGAAGAAGAAGATATAAAAAATAAGTGAAATAATAAAACGAACAACATTTAAAACTAAAAATAAAATGTATCAAGACAAGAAATAGTGATCATCATTAAAAAATGTAATTTTATAAATACAGCAATCAGTCTATCATTAAAATTTTAATTTTATAGGTGTCGTTCATTTATCGTTCGAGAAAGAAGATCACAGGAAGAACAGAACTTGAGGTGAGACATCTATCGATTTTTTTACGAAGTAAGATGGAAGTCTAAGGAATTACGACCTGGCATTTGGCTGGCTTAAGTAATCACCTTACACACTTGTGTAACGTCCACTATTCTATCCATTATTGAACATCCATATTATATTAATTTTTGGACGATGTATATATGGACTGTTACTTGATTCTTTACTTCTTAATTTACTTATTTTGAATTCGAGCTGAGGGTATATATGAAGATATATCATTCGTGAAATAATATCATTCATATCATGATAGAGTGAATAAAAAAAAAATAATTTCACTTAAAGTTAAAAACTATTTTTGATATTCACACCGCAAAAAAATCTATTTAAATTGATATTTTTAAATTACCTGAAGTGAATTTTTTTTTTAAATCAATGCATTATTTAGCAATATTGTTTTTGTTTGACCTTTTTCTTTAAATCATTATGATTAATAATAACAAAAATATTTTGAATTTATGAAATTTCATGATAGATCGACAAAAATTAGAAAAAAACCTTTTCTTGAATGTTTTTTTCTGATTCTTTGTGAATAAACATTTAACAAACTTTATAAAATAGAACTCAAACTTTGTTTTAAAACTGTTTTATTTTTAATACTTTTTTCAATCGGTTTCAACAAGCACCTTGTCATTCGCAATACATATATATCCCCAAACATGCCACGGTGCTTGTGAAAGCTGGTTTGATAAAAGTACAAAAAATATAAGATTGAGTTTTATGTTATAATATTTTCCTTCTTCTATTATTAAGTCATTCAATCATAAAATTATCTTCAATTTGAACCTAATATTAATTACAATATTTATTTTTTCCTATTTTTGATAATTTTTTACAACCTCAACGCATTAATATATGCATTTCATGCATTTTTCTTCTGCATATACTTTAAAAATAAGCTCATCTCAGCAGATAATTTTTTTGTAGTGACAAAACTTCATTCATCTTTAATGTTTTTATTGCAAACTGCTTGATTATTTGTCATAAACTTTTTAAGGTGAGCTTTTCAGATGGCCAAAATCGTCAGAAACATTTGACTCTTAACACAATATAATAGTTACCATTCATCAACATTCATAATTTTAGATATCTCTTACATCAACAAACGTTTCTGATCATATTTTTAAACGTTTATTTCAATATGTACACCAATATAATCGAACTTTTAAATTTTTATAATATATTCACAACAAATCTTCAGTTAGATCTTTGGTAAAATAATTTACCCTTCGGCCGTTTCGCCTTCTCCACATTCAAGCATCTCCTCATACACACCCGCCAGTTATTCCAACTTCTGACTTGTATGTCAAAGACTTCTTCATGTCAAGTTTTTCTTGATTATTTTCTGCTTCTATTTACAACTACATTCGCCTCATAAATTTGTTTTCCTCACTCATTCCGTTCACATATATAGACTATTTAAACGCACCTTTCTAAGTTGTATCGATAATGTTTGTCTCAGCCTTGCATTCTTTCTTTATTTCACCATTCGAAACTCGATCACACATCATTTTGCCACGCATTCGTCTGAATGATTACATTTCGACTGCGTTCAGTCTCTTTTTATCCTTCTTCTGCCAACTCTGAACCAGGTTGGAACCAGGTCTGCATTGTACACTGCCAACTTAGCTTTCTCATGAATCTTCTACAATGACGTTGTCTATGATAGAAGAACCTGACCTGAAGATGAGGAGAGCTTATCCCAACAGTCTACAAAGACGATAAGTTTCGATGGAGCCAAGAAGAATAATAAGATTTACTCTGTACTGAGCGTTCACTACCCTTCTTTTATCTTCAGCAATCTTTTCATCATTTTTTTATTTACTATTATAATAAAATGCTTTTATTTTGTTATGTACACTAGTCTTCACTCGAAGAAGTTCTGGTAAATCAGAGATGGTAGAGGATATCTTCATGGTCGGCCAGAACCGTGATTTCGGGCTAGGTATCCATTAGAACAGTGGTTCCTACCCGCTCTTCCACGGCCACCTTCCGCGACTTCCACACAAACTCGCAGACGGCTATGACGCACGCGACGCCCATCCCGCCCATCAGGACCACGAACACGCCGCCCACGTTGGCCAGCCCTAGCTCATTGGCGGCTGAAGAGGACTTGGAAGTCTCGTCCTGAAAAAAAAAACAAGTCGATTACGCTTTCACATTTGGACACCTCAAAGATGATGAATAATATGAAAGTATGTCATTTTTTGCAAGGTTCATGACACGTCATAGGCTTGTTCAAGTTACCACATTATAAACATGCCATATTCATCATTCTACGCATGATTACGACCACACTACTCATAAGGAACTGTCACAAGAGGTATGTCACTGTCATGTATGATACCACATGATAAAAATATTGAATGATTTTGGTAGCATAAACCAAGCTAAGCTACAAAATGCCGAAAGCTCATCTACATAGCGGAACGGAAGGTCTGTTGACAGTAAAAAAATCATCTATTCTTTCACATTTTGAAATCTAAACAAAGATGAAAAATAATATGGGAGTTTGTGTATTTTTACAGGGTTTACTACCCGTAATATGCTGGTTCATGTGATCACTTTATACACGTCCGACATTCATCATTCCACTCATGAAAGATAGTATTATAAATGCCAAAAATAGTGAAGGATATTGGTACAGTAAACCAAGCTAAGACACAAAATGCCGAACCCTCTTCTAGTGGAACGTAAGGTCTGCTGACGACAGTCAACAGTCCGGCTTCTCGTGAGGAGATTAACGTGGTTTTCTCCCAGCAATAAGCAAATGCTGAGATGTTCCAGATTCGCCCACACTAGATTATCCCTCTTGTTCCCAACACAGATTAAAATAATACATCTTTTTCTATATTATTTTGTGATAACTCAGCATAGATCTGTTACGATCTGTTTAAGTGATTGATAAAATAACTATTTTATGCATTTTTGTTTGTTTAACTACATCATTTTCAGTGTTTTATGAATCCATGGTATGTTTTTGTGAATGTTTCGACCACTCAAAAGCACGTTAAATCGCAATAAAAAGCCTCACGAGCTTTTGGGTTATAAAAATACGGTTAAAGTTTAATTTCGATATAAAATACTAGCTAAGAACTTACTCTACAAGATCCTCCGCCTCTTTTTTCTTTCCACCAGCGCGTTTTAAGAATATGCAGTTTCCCTTCTTCCTGCAACTTTAGTACTGCTCCACTGATTGCGGTTCTGTATGGAGAATCTGTAAAAATAAAGGATTATATTTTTCACAAGCTAAGAGGTTTTTTTTTGTGTTAAAATACGTATATTTGTATTATTTATTCATCCTAGCCTGCTTCTTACTATTGCGGAGAGCACTTCGAGGGCACAAACTACAGAGGACGACCCGCTTACACTACATGGACCAAATTAACTCCGAAATGCAAGAACATTGGTACCATTAACCAAGGCAGGACACAAAATACTTAACCGTCTTCTAGTAGAATGGAAGTTTAACTGAGGATAGTCAACAGTCCGCCTTCTCCTGAGGAGTTTTATGTGTTTTTTTTCATAGCAATAAGCAAATGCAAAGAAATTCCTGATTGGCCCACACTACAAATTCCTCCTTTTCCCAACACAGATTCAAATAAAAAAAATTTAAAGTAAGAAGAAACAAAAAACCATAAAATGTTTTATAACCATGTACTAACTACCAAAAGCCGACAAGTCGACTTTTGGTAGTTGATGTGTTAATAAGCAATTACTAAATAATAATGGTCCGCCTCCGTAGTGTAATGGTCAGCACGCTTGGCTACCGTTCTAGAGGTCCCGGGTTCGATTCCCAAGAGGGGTAAAATAAATATAAGAGATTTTTTCACAACATTTTGAGTGTGTCCAAATACTTGTTCACAAAATCTGGATTATCTCCAATTACAGGAGTTATTTTCATATTATTTTTTGACATCTCATCAAAGATGAAGAAATTCTTCATCTTTGATGAGATGTCAAAAAAGTCATATTTTTTCAATATTACCCTGGACTGGTACCTGAAGCGGAGGGCTGATCACCTTTTCTTCATGTGTAAACGATCAAGATAACACTGCGTTTAAATGACGCAGTGCCCTATGCACCATTGGGGTGCGGATAAGGGTTTTATAAAAAAAATATTAATAATTTTAGCCGACCGGCTTTTTGCTGCCAAACGTAAACGACCAAAAACCGATTAGTCGGTTTTTCTGCTTACGTACTGGAAATAATTCACACAATCACGCAAATCACTATATCGATTTCAAAGTTGAACTTTCCATTTAAAAATGATAGTTTCTACAAACTAAAAATAAAATCAAATAAATAAGTTTTATTATTAGTGATAATGTAAAATTTTGAAGAGAATATTTTTAATAAATACGAAATGCTTCTAAAATGCTTCACAATACGACACTTCTTGCTCATAATCTCAACTGCCACTTGTTAAATTATAAATAATATTTTACGACTAAAAGTTATTTAACGTCGTGTGTATTCATATTATTTTTTGATATCTCATCAAAGATGAAGAAGAATATGGAAGTCTGGGCATTTACGGGGCTAACGACCGTCATAGGCTGGTTTAAGTGATCACTTTACACACGTGTAACATTCACCAATTCTACCCATTATTGACAACCACACTACTCAAATTCTTGGAAGTTCTATATATATGAACCAATTTAGAAACCTTGTTCATGAATCACTAGAACTTCACTAGAGACATCTATTGGTGAGATGTAAAGAAGCTTTTTAGTAAGCAGAAACTCTTATAATAGTATATTCGTTGTATTCGTGTGTATTCGTTGAAAAATTCATAATAATCAAACGATTGGTACAGAAATAATTAATGTTTTGTTAAAATGTACATTTTTTGATAGTACCTACATTAGTACAGAAAGTCCTTAAAAAGCTCTTAAGTAAATAAAGTGTGAACATGGTAAATAATAAATGAAACTTCCACCAAAAAACCGTATTGTAGCCGGTACGTTAAATTTAAGAGACGTACAAAGGATAGATAGAGCGCTTGTGCACCATACGGAATTTTACTATTAGCATTATTTCTGTTAGCATGAAAAAATTGATGATTGGCTTGTGCATTTGTCTATCTTACTCCGGATCGGTGCGCTCGATCGGTGGGCGATCACGGTGCGCGTGAAATCGATCACGCTGAACTAGTATAGTCGCTTTTATTTGAAAAAAAACCGGACTGCCGGACGGTAAAATTCCGTGCAGTGCACAAGCGCCCCAACGGCTAAAGACTGACTACGAAAGAAACAAACTAATTATTACCACATTTTGTGGCCCGTAAAAGAAAAGTTTATCATTCGTATTGTAATAGTTAACAATTCGCACAAAATACTTACTAGGTGGCATTGCGATTCCATATCCTTTTGAGTCCAGCATCCCTCCCACCTGTGTTAGCTCGCAGTTGCGTTCTATGACGTATTCTATAGAGGTAGACTCCATCAAGAAGGCGTAGCTACCCTTTCCCTTCACGACCCTTTCCACCCCCTCCACGTTGCTCGAAGTGAACACGGACGGCCTGGCCGACTCCATAAAACTCCACATTCGTTGATAAGTCGAAAAGTTTGAATCCTAGAAAAACAACGAAGGAAAAATCAACAAATAAAATGTAAATCTCAACAAATCAGCCGCATTAAAATGGATACAGTCCCCGATGTATGGTATACCTGAATAATAACTTTAATAGACCCTCGATTTGCTGACTTTTACTACTACTGTTGACCCTTATCTGTACTCAATGGTGCAAAGGGCAAAGCATTCATTTGATGCATTGTAAAGATGAACGTTAATTATTATGAAAGCAAAACGATAAATTAAAATCATAAATTGGAACCAATTTAGAATTAAATTAAATATTGGAAATATAAGACTGAAAAATCACTTTTATTTATAAGATTTAAATTATGTACTGACAATTGTTATTGGAATTGCAATAATATGTATAATAAAGTAAAAACCATTTATCTTTTCCATTTTTTTCAACTAGTGACTAGGTTTTGTCGTTACCAACTTCATCAATCTGATAATGATGATTTCATATGGAATTAAAATGGAATAAGCGACATTGTTGTTGTTTTAATATACTTGTTTTTATGAGTATGAAAGAATTTATATTTTTTATATACATATTCTCAAACCAGTAGTCATGAGGTAGAATTTTTAACTAGTTTTATATACAATGTGAACGATGAATGATAAAAAGAGTGCTTTTTTACCATACCAAAAAGTAAATAATGCTTTTAAATATGACATATTTTAGTTTATGTTTATTTTTTCTAGGATTGAAAATTTATGCACACTAAAAATAACATTAAGGAGTTTTTAAATCATATTTTTTACTAATATTTTCATTTGGTATACGGAGTGTGTGGAAGTTTTTGGTAAGGGAATGTAATTAACTATGAGTATTTTAATGTTAAGAATTTAATAAACCCTGATAATTACAATGTTCTTGTCGAAACTGATAGGTTAAAGTGTACTAATAATAAAAAAGTGGTTGAAACAAAGTTGTTTCATTTCATAAAGTTAATAAAATGTGCCACAAAGTATCTGCAAAAAACATTCAAGAATATAAAATTTACCCTGAAGAAAGCTGCAGTTGAACCGCCCCTCAGAGCGCCATACTTGATCTTCGTCTGCTTGGCTAAGTCTTCAGCGCTTTCAATGGGAGAGTCCATCCGTTCCACGGTCAAAAAAGCAGCGAGATTGGCAGTGTAGGAAGATATCATGATCAAGGTGAAGAACCACCACATTCCTGCTACCATTCTGGTCGATACAGCCCTGAAATGTGCGAACAAACTAGTAAGACACAATTTTTTTTTAGTATTAAATTTTTCATACAAAAACTCAGATGATTGTATTTATTAGGTAGTCATTAACATTTTTTTTCACTGCTATGGTAGTGACATCTATCGAACTTAACAGCAAAATAATTAAAACGTAATATTGCTAATGGCAATGACAGTGTGCTTCTTGACAAATGTTGTCACTTAGCATATTCAAAGTTTTCGATTGCGTTGCTGTTTCAAACATTATTAATATTTTCATTGTTTACAACATTTTCATTGTTTCATGAATTGTTAAATTAAACATATTGGAAATGTGTGTTTTCTATTTAATTTATTATTCATTTGAGTAGACTAAGCCACAGCAACGAGTCTTCGGATAAAGTGTAACAGTTTTACATTAAGTATTTATAGCAAAACTGTCAAATAAATTTAAAAAGTAGCGATTTTATTAAATATATTGACATCTATATATATTTGTGTTGTAAATAATGTAAATAAAACTAGAATATTTTATTTATAATTATTCCGGGACTACAAAGAAAAGCGGGTAAATATTTATTTTTATTTTATCAAAATCAAAATGAAATTTTGTGTGAAAAAAATAAAATAAAGGGAAAAAATTAAGAAATGCAGCAAAATTTAGACATCATGACTTAGAATTATTTGTTGATTTGGTACAACTTTGTGAATAACATGATAATTAAATTATTATTAACAAAACAGTTGTTAAATATCACTTGTGAATTAATTAACGTAAACACGATGTTTCGAGAACATCCATGGTTCTCAAAACTTGTCTCATTTAAAATCAAATACTATCAAAATTGGTCTTATTCAAGCTTATTATTTTTATTCAATAATAACAAATAAATCACTTAAATAATACCCATTTTGAGGACAGTAATGTAAACTTGACTAGTCTTGCTACTTAAGATGTTCTCAAAACGAGTTATATTTATATTAATAAACTCAAAAGTGATCTTAAACAACTGTTTTATTTGATATGATTACTGGATTTGCAATGCTTTAATTATGTAGCCCCGGAAATAATTATGTGCAATGGTTAACTAGACCATTGTTCACATTTTTATTGTTAACACGACTAATTTTGAGAACATTCATAATTCTCAAAATAAGTTATGTTTACATTAATATTATCATTCATATGTGGTCATAATAAAGTATTTTTAATGATAATTTAATGATTTGAAATATTTGAATTATACAGCCCCGGAAATAATTATATGAAATGGTTAAATATACCATTTTTGAATGTATTAATGTTAACACGACTAGTTTAGAGAATATTCATAGTTCTCAAAATAAGTCGTGTTTATATTAATATCTTAAAAGTGGTCATCGTCATGTATTTTATTCTCAAATAATTGAATGATTCGAAACGTTTAAATAATGTAGCCCCGGAAACAATTGTATGAATTGGTTGTCTGTAAAGTGTGTGCGTTTTATTAATAAATATTATGATATTTTTAATTCAATCCTGGTTGCTGAGCACTTACTTCGGAGCTATGTCTGAACCTTGCTGCATTAGGGAGCCGATGGTAAACCAAAGTGAGTTCAGTAGCGAAAACTGATTTTCCAATACTTGGGGCTCGTCTAGGCAGGGGTGGGGGTTGTCCCATTCGTAGGGGCTGAACCTGGGAAGGTCCAACAGAGAACGTGAGAGAAGTAAGATGGCAGGTGGAAATAAAATATAAAAATAAATGTGACAAACAAAATTATAAGACATTTTTTTAAAAATATAATCTTACCCGCTTTTACGTTGTCAGACCTTCTTGGAGCGAAAATTGTTCAAAAAAGGATTTTCTCAATTTTGTTGTTGTTTAATAGTGCTATCTACATAGAAAACACTTTGTGTAGTTGTTTATTCTATTAAAATCTTTTAATTTTATTTGGCTATTTAAACTACTTTTTTCAAACTCAATTATTCAAAAAAAGGTATTCACAGATTGCCTTGAAATTTTAACACATCGTTACATTCAAATACACTCGTGTTCTTATACACCTGTTACAGGCGTTTTTTACCCGTGAAAGATTTTAAAAAATATTTCTTTACTAAAATGGCAGCACCATCTGTTAAAAGTAAGAGTGACACAAGCAATGTTAAACTTTGTTCAAGGCAGACAGCATCTTTTTTCCAGGTTATAAAGTATTATATATTCATATGGTGAATTTTTAACATTTTAGAAATTTGTACTTCTACTTTTCTTTCTATTCCATTTAACCAGACATTTGACCATCCCCAGCAACGCGTGGTTCAGTCTGATGATCTTTAAAAATAACTGTTCACAGCTTATAGTTTTAAAAATTAACTGTTAAAAATGACTGTTAAAAATAACGGTTTAAATAACCGTTGTAAATATATTTCATTACCATGAATTGAAAAAATCCGTTTTTGAGCGATTTTGCATATTGATGGATTGAACATTATTCCTTACTTTGGGAGGAAGTCACAACTCTGCTGCATTAGGGATCCAATGGCAAACCACAGACAGTTCACCATAGAGAAGATGTTCTCCAGACGATCAGGATCAGAGGGGTTACAAGGATTTGGTTTGTGCCACTCGTACGGAGTAAACCTTCATGTAGTTATACATAAAATATTGTTATTATCAGCCAGAAAATCCTAATTAATTTTTCAGGTCTAAAAATTATAAATCATACTATTGAAATCATATTAAAACTTATAAATTAAACATATCATAAGCCAGACATAAGAAAGAAAACGACAATGCTAGAAAAAAAAACAGATTAATGTTGATTTTATAAACAATTTTTTTATTAACGTTATTCATTTTATCAGGTATTTGATTATACACCATACGGATGATATCGTAGTCATACAGGAGAAAGTGACCAACTGCAGTTTTTACAAAAACGTGATTATTAACTATTTGACATCTTACTAGCTTAATACTGCCCTGAAAAAAATCTCAGAGCGATTTTTAACTTGGAAGTATAATATTTTGACTTGTTAAAAATGACTAACTGCATTGATGTTCATTTTCTTTACAAGCAAAAGTGACCAAGTGACAGTTGGACAATATTGCCTGTTGTAACAATTTTCAACGCCATGAAGTTATGTATAGTTCTGTATGAAACATTTGACATTTAAATGTTTCTAGAGAAACAAAGTGACTAAATTCAAAGTCAAATGGCCAGTAGAGGTAAATTATTGATGAAAATATGTAAAAATCAAGAAAGAGTGATCCATATAATGTACATGAATTAAGATTTGATAAATATGTTAGATCTCAAATCTTCTTCTAACCCTTATCCGCAACTAAAGGTGCATAGGGCACTGCATCGTATTGATGCAGTGTTATCTTGATCGTTACCTATATGAAGGCAGGATGATCACTCCTGCGCTTCAGGGACCAGTCCAGGGTAATATGAAATAAATATTATAGTGTAAAATCACTAATATTTATTTTCAACCCCCCCTGGGAATCGAACCCGGGCTGGAGGACAGAGCACCAGAACCAAACTTAGATTCTGAATCTGAGTCAGATTAATACTTCTTTACTTTTTGTATATTTATTAAAAAAAAGTTATGTTATTTAAAAAAATATGTTATGTTACCAGCTAGTTTATTTTCCAAAAAAAAGTTTCTTTCTTAATTTAAATTAATAAAATAAAATGCTTTGAATTAAACTTTTGTATCTGTAACTAACGTTTCCGTTCTCATTCTAAGAATCAAATGTGACTATCTGCATTTATTCCTAAATTTTTGCCAGGAAAAAGTGACCAACTGTTTTAAGTAATTTTAAAAACTTTAGGATGTAATTTTTCAAAAATATTTTTTACTCATTTCAATATTGGTAAACATTTCTTTTCACACAAAAATAATCACAATCGTGAATACATTATTTGTTTGTTTTTAATTGATAACAAAAGTGTAAAAACGTTTAAATGGCCCTCCTGAACATTTTACGTTTTGTCAGTTGGTCACTTTCTCCTGTACGACTACGATATATGTATATATAATATTATTTATGATTATTTATATAAAAAATAATCAAGTAACAATTCTCACGCCACTTTTTCGTAAGGGTAGACATAGAGAATAGGATGCCATACCACTGTTTTTTCAAACAATCTTAGCCTCTTTTGCATCTTCTCATATATACTCGCCGATTATCCTGACTCTTTTTTCAAGTATTCGACACACTTGATCATGCCAAGTTTTCCTCGGTCTTACTGTGCTCTCATTTCTACTACATTCGCCTCATTAATTTGTTTTACCGTTCTTTACTTACTCATTCGTTCCGTAAGTTCAAAACACCATCTCAAAACACTTTTTTTTTCTTCATTTTATCGATACGATAATGTTCTTATAAGCCTTGCATTTTTCTTTATATACCTACCTATATTTAAATGTATGAAAGTTTGTTGGTGTGTTATAAATGTGAAACTGTGTATTTGTCCTATGTATACAACTCATGGAAGTATTGAAGGTATATGTACATATATAAGTGTTATTTTTTGACATCTCATCAAAGATGAAGAAGAATATGGAAGTCTGGGCATTTACGGGGCTGACGACCGTCATCGGCTGGTCGTCAGCCCCGTAAATGCCCAGACTTCCATATTCTTCTTCATCTTTGATGAGATGTCAAAAAATGATATGAAAATAACTCCTGTAATTGGAGATAATCCAGATATTGTGAACAAGTATTTGGACACTTTCAAAATATTGTACATATATAAGAATGGATATGTCCTTTTTTTAAATAAATAAATAAAAAATACACAAAATAATGAAGCTGAAACAATGGCTCTGCTTCATTTCAGAGGTAGGCGTTGTTCAACTACTGAAAGTCACGTAAATTCTAGCACATAAAGTTTGATTAACATAAACACAATACGATTACAGTATTATTACGTATATACGTATAAGACGTGAGTTTCCTGAAATAATTTTCCAACTACTGAGAAAAGCTTTGTTTGATCGGGCTGTAGTGCTGAAGCGTACTTTGAATGCTGGCAACTCAAAGGGAATTATTTACGAAACTGAAACAATATCAGAGACGATGTTGAGATGTTTCAATATTACTTCACACGCTGTTTAATAATCAGAATATTCACATCCCCTAGGCATGGCTGAGAAACTATTAAGCCCTATTTTATAAACATGAAAAAGTGCATTTTTTATGTAAATACATAAATTATTACAGCTACGAAAGTTTATTGTATCATTTTATAAATTTGGTATTTGATATTAAGAATTTCAATTTAATTTAAATATGAAATATTAAAATCAGTTACTGATTTTTAGGGTCAAAAAAATTTAATTCAGAGTTAATTAATTTAATTATTACTTCCTTTTGACTACCATTACGCCGTTTCCCCGCAGGAGAAGGAGAGGATGGAACGCCACCCTCTTCTTTCCTGACGTACACTCATAGCTTTCTTCATATGCACACGCAGACTTTTGACACCACCAGATTTTAGGTCCTTTTAAACCTTATCACTTCATGCGAGAAAAATTTAAAAAATAAAAAAAGTGTCCTTATCATTATCTTTTTTGCAACCAATGCATTGGATGCTGTTTGCCTCTATTGACGTATCATTATCGCGATCGTTAATCGAATAAAGGCAAGGTGAACAGACTTTGTTAAATTTCGAAAAATAAGTAATTACTTTAGTGAAATTTTGTCCACCTCCAAAGTGTAATGGTCAGCACGCTCGGCTACCATTCTGGAGGTTCCGGGTTCGATTCCCAGGGGGGGTCAAATAAATAAAAGTGATTTTTTCACTCTAATATTTATTCAATATCACCCTGGACTGGTACCTACCTGAAGCGGAGGCCTGATCACCTTTCCTTCACGTGTTAACGATCAAAATAACACTGCGTTTATATGCAGTGCACTATGCACCATTGGGGTGTAGATAAGGGTTTGAAAAAGTGAAATTTAGATAAACGGTAGATTAAAAAAAAAGGTTTATGTATGAATCTAGGAATGACACGATTTGTACGTTTAGTACGATTTAAATCATTTTTTTTCTTAGTTATATGAAGAGAACATGTCGCTCACTCCTTTCAAGAACGTCATAAATAAAAAAAACTTGATTTCTCAGGAGAACGTTTTTAAAGTTTAAAAATATAATACAATATATTAAAAATTAATATCAAGCCACTTTTTGAAATTTTTACTGTGCAACACATCTTTTAATGTAATTTTCTCTATTTGAAAAATATTTAGTATATTTAAAAAATACTTAAACAATACCTTTTCTTCAAAATGCGAAAACCACACTTTCTGCCTTGTAGCGGGTAAATATTAAGTTAAAAATATGCCGCTTTTTTCGGGATATAGTACATTTTTTGGGCATTCCGAAAACACGCACAACTGAAAATGGACGATTTTTGATTTACGACGTTCTTGAGAGGAGCGAGCGATGTATGAATAATCCAACGTTACCTCGCCAGAATGAACAGGAGGACAGAAACGCCGAGGTACGCGGTGGCCATGTAGATCCATACATCCAGAGAGAGCGGCGAGAGGAAAGAGAAGAGGTTCGGGGGCTGCTTTATGGGCTTCCTGTACAGCACCGAAATACCCAGGTTCATGAATGGCATCGTGAAGTCCACCATTTGCTCGCTGAAAAGAGAAAGCAAATAACGTTACTTCCTGAAAGACATTAATATTTTTGTTCTGTGCATTGAAATATTTTTATTTGCTGTTTTAGGGACCGATTAGAGGATTCGATAAATAATATATTCAGTCCGTTCTGAAAGAAATTGTCCATAAACAATCTTGCTGACGTCATCAGCTTATTTATTTTTTTCAAACATGAAATATTATTTTATTATGCTTAATTATTTTTTCTATTTTTCTATTTGTTCGGGAATTGTACAGCTTTATATTTTAAAAAGAATCAAATAAAAAAAACGTTACATTAACAAAAATAAATATAACATTACATTAACAAAAACAAAAGCAAATTAAACAATTTCACATTTAAGTTATAATAACTGTTAAATCATCTATAATAATAATAAAACCATTACGCACCCCAATGGTGCATAGGGCACTGCTTCATATAAACGCAGTGTTATATCGATCGTTTACACATGAAGGAAAGGTGATCAGCCCTCCACTTCAGGTACCAGTCCAGTTTAATATTGAATAAATATTAGAGTGAAAAAATAACTTATTTTTATTAAACCCCCCTGGAAATCGAACCGGGGACCTCCAGAACGGTAGCTAAGCATGCTGACCATTTTACTACGGAGGCGGACGATTAAATCATTAAGAGATTAAAAAAATATAAAAAAAAAGTTGAATAGTGCGTGTGAGGAAGCGAGTAAATGGGTATATGTACCTACAATACTCGTAATAAAGAACACAAAACAATCAAAGTCAACAAATATATTATTTTTTTACATCTCATCAAAGATGAAGAAGAATGTGGAAATCTGGGCATTTACGGGGCTGACGACCGTCAAACGTTGGTTTAAGTGACCACTTCACACACGTGTAACATTCACCAATTCTACCCATTATTGACAACCACACCACTCAAATTCTTGTTGTGTAAACTGTCTAGCCTCCCGAAAGTCTAATAATGTCAGTTACAATGAAACTCGGTCACTGGTCAAATAAACTCGTAAGTATATAATTTATATTTGAAGCACTAACTTTGTGATTTTCCATTTGTTAATTAAAGTGTAACTTTGTTTTAAAATCACTATAAATATTTTATTATAACTTAAATATAATATCTACCGGTTTCGAAGCTAACGGCTTCTTTATCAAGACTTGATAAAGAAGCGGTCAGCTAAAATAAATAAATAAAAATATTTGTAGTGATTTTAAAACAAAGTAACATTTTAATTACAAAATAAAAGTATCCGTTGGGTGAATTGTCTAGCGTCTGGTATAATTGTTTAATAAAAAATTAATATATTTTTACACATTAATAGTTCACAAATTCACTTCTATATTTATTTTAAAAACATAAAAAAATATCCCGTTTTAACATTTCCTGTACGTGGTACATATAAATAAAGGGTGAAGTTTGAGATGTAGTATAAAACTCTAAATAGATTTGTTTCAAAAAGTTACTTGGCAATATAATAGAAGAGATTTATCACTAACTATTTGTAGCTTTAGTCCTAAATTTATATCATATTTCAAATTTAATACAACTTATACAATCAAACAATATTCAGATTTGAATCAAGTGCACTTATTTCTACGACCCCGTAAGTGAAGTTTTACGTACTTCCAATGACAATACAGGTTCGGGAACATATTCCCGTAACTCGGAGACCGCAAACGGTGCAACTTTAACGTTATTGGGGCACATTAACGATCATGTAATGAACGTACGTACCGCTGTTTCTACGCTGGAACACGTGCTTGAGCCGTGTTCAACGTAAATTTAGCACAGGTCTTTTACTATTATAGTGCACCAGGAAAATACGTGATTCAGTTTTTTAAAATACCCTATTCTTTAAAAATAAAATGAATATACTGATTAAAGTATATGAGTAAGTAAGATGTAGCTAATAATAGTAATGCCTAACAGAGAAATCTAAACTTACTAACAGCATACAAAGGAGTCGTGGTAGTAACCTTAAAATTTGAATGTGAATCATGGAGTTAGCAAAGGCAGGATGAAAGAAGGCTGGAAAAATGTAAAGGAGGCGAATTTGTTTGAAGTTATATGATAGATGTAAATGTATAGTATTGTCATCAGAAGAATACAAATACAATACGGATTTCTGATGGATGGAAATTTAATAATTTGAATGTATTGACAATAACAGGTTTCAGTATTCTGTAAACACCAAAGAAATTAACATAAAGATATGCATATTTCAACAAAACTCGACAGAGATGAAAAAGTTGTTTGAAAAATATGATATTTCGGGTATTTGCAGGACTATTACGATGTCATTGGCACATTTTAGTGATTATTATTTACATTCAATATTCCATCACTTTGTTAAACCTTGATACAATGATATAAATATTTATGTTATTGAGTAAAATCCAGCATTTGCGAATACATATTTGGACATTATAAAAAAAACCCTGAAGGATATTACTAGATATTTTATTGTTATGTTTTTATTTTCTTTTTGAGGTATGTTTTGTTCAAGGTGTAAATATATTTAAAAATTATGTAAATTAAGTGTACATTATAGCTTATATTGGTGAAATATAAGCTAATTAAAGAAATAAAAAAAATGTTTTCTCAAAATCATCGATGAAAAATATGTAAGGGCGAAAGTATAAACAATTGTTTTTACGTAACACATTTTTTCTACCTTTTATTTCAATCAAATAACACAGAACAGGAGACTCTAATTCAACTTCATCCTGCAGGTGTTGTGTTTCGCAAGAAAATATTATATTTTAACCAAATAAGAATACCTGATACTCTTTTATATGCTAATCATAACTACAAGGGGAGAAATTAAAGTCTCCTTTTGTCTAAATAAGCACTTTGTTTACAAAGCTTTACAAGTACTCTAGTGGGAAAGGTAATTGTAATATTTTAAGAGGTTTTTCAGTGAGTACTGAGAACGGGAAGTCATTCACGAGTAATTTCAGCCCCTCACTTTTCAGCATACTTTGTATCAAGAAGGCTATTAGCACTAGGTTTACGTTTCATTTACAAGTATGTTTGTGTACATGGGAAATGCTTTAAGGAAACTCAGGTTTAAGATATTGCTTCTTAAACCAGTTTCAGTTTAAACAACGCTTAAATCCTTGCTCTAGCAGCGACATTGTTCAGACGTATAAAAGCATAGTTAAATATTTCATAATTTCATCTGAAAATTACCTTTTTGTAATTTTAATTATGTATTTTAATTAAAAGATCTAGTATTTAAATTGTAAAAAATACAAAAATCATGATTTATATAACGCAATCGTATTTTAAATGTAATTATTTAAATGTATTTCTGAATGTAAAATTGAGTCAAGTATAGTCTTGTAAAACTCAAATTAACGTGGTACATCGTTATATTGTGTTGTTTAATGTATGTAACCTCATGTGACAAATATACACCCAAGAAAAAAAATCAGATGCGAGATCGAAGATGTCGTTAGGTGGGGAAGGCAACGAAGGAGACAATGGTATGCGCATGTGAGGAGAATGGAACCATCCAGATTCCCCCACATCGCACTGTACGGCCAACCCCATGGTACACAGACAACTCCTGGGCAGACCACCAAAGAGATGGATCGATAACTGGGAATCGACATCGCAGGAGGCATTAACCTCCTGCGATGTCGCCTTAAAAAGGAAGAAGCCTATAACAAGAAGAAGAAGAAGCAGAAGTCTTATGCAACATCGCTTAGTATGACCCTACTAAGGCTCTAACTTTATAACTTTTAAAAACTGTTCCTTCTTGTGAGTGGGTTTACTCTTAACGTTTAACGAAAATATAATTTCAAAAGTGAGAAGTAAACAAAAATATGCGTATAAATTCTTAAAAATAATATTACCAACAATTGTATTAAGCTTTAAAATATTAATTCTCTAAAATATGGCCATGTCAATAAATTCTTCCTTTCCCAGAAAATAAATATAAGGGTACATACCTACATCCCCCATTAGCTACTGTTGTCTCCCATAAATTATTGCTGCACGTGTTAAAACCGTCACTTAGAATTGTATAGCTACATAAGGACCGTAGTCCATTTGATCTTCACATTCGTTTGATAATGCCCTAACAAGGCGAAACAATTGTCACAGTATAATTCTTTATGTGTTTTTGTTAGTAAAATACAACTTAGTAGACTCAAAAAATCTGTGTTTGATTTAAAATTAATACATAAAAAAACAGTCGCTTTTCTAACTCATTCAATATTCCATTTCACCTTTGAATCAAAGTTAGTTTCAATTAAACTGTATTCGGGAAAGACACAAAGTTCCCCTAGAGCCATTCCTCTACGACCAAGAGTAGGGAGAAAGTAGTGTTAGATGATAATGTCCCAAAGTTTGCGGTACTGATTAAGAGCAAACTGAATTCTACCATATAAACAGTTTACCTGCAGTTTGCACTAAAATTTCCTCCAAGGATACAACCGGAAACTAAACTTAAAGCTCATTATGCAGAACTAAACTATCACAAAATTATTGTTTAACAAAAACTGCCTTTACCATTTCCTAAAAATTTATATTGTAAATTAAAAAACAATTTTTTTTTCTAATTATAAATAAATAAATAAATTAAGTTTATTATTGAAATGCTTTATTTGAATTGTCGTATTATTAAGTTTTGATAAAATAGTTTTAAATTCTTTTGAATTGTAATATTTATTTAAAAGAAATATTTATTAAAAAGTGGTTATAACAAACTTATTTAATTTTATAAAGTTTATAAAATGTGCCACACAGTATCTGGTGAAAAAATTCAAGAAAAGAAATATTCATATTTGTTTTGAAAAAAAAACTTATTTTTTCATTACAAAAACAATGTTGAATGCAAAATGTTCAATTGCGTCAAATTTTAACTGGGCTTAGTGAAAATCAAGTTGCGGGCTATCGATTATCCCGTCCTTATAAATGTAAAAACGTTTGTTTTGATGAAAAGTACCTATTTTCAATTAAGTTTTACTTAGTAAATCCCAAAATTTCTTAAAACCTACTGCGACACGTGTTTGGATGCATTCCGCATCATTTTCAAACACGATTTTAATCGTTATATGGACATAAGGCTCTCCAACCATACGTCAGATAACCTGTTCGTGCTGACTTATATAACACAGGTACAGTGTATGAAGTTTATTTCATAGGTCATTTTTCTATTTGTATACATATATTTATATTTTTATATGTAAATATATATATATATATATATATATATATATATATATATATATATATATATATATATATATATATATATATATATATATATATATATATATATATATATATATATATATATATGTATATATATATATATATATATATATATATATATATATATATATATATATATATATATATATATATATCTATGTATATATATATATATATATATTTATATATATTTATATATATATTTATATATATATATATATATATATATATAAATATATATTTATATATATATATATATATATATATATATATATATATTTATATATATATGTATGATCTTATTTTGTACAAGAATTATTAGAATTTTCACGAGTTACATCTATTGGTGAGACGTAAAAACTTTTTTAGTGAGCAGAAACTATTATATTTATAAAGTTCTTCTTCATATATGTTGAGATGTCGAAAAATAACATGAAAGTACCTACATTTAGAATAAGTGAGCTCTAACGAGATTTGATAATAAACCGCGTTGTGGCCAATTCATTACATGGGTCATTTATCACTGCATCACTTAGCTGTATGTAGGGGGTAGTTAGTACCCCCGCTACATGCGTCTTGCATCGGCTAAGAGGGGAATCCGACATGCATTTAATCAAGTTAATTGCCACGCCCGCCAATCCGAATCCATGCCACTTGACAAATGCCATCCACCATTCACGGCTTGTACCTAATGGAGTGGAAATACTTTGTCAAATTGGTACATTGCTTGCCGAAAGCGTAAGTGGATGGGGGAATTTCTAATTAAATCAACATATCTTATCTACATAAGCACGAGACATATTCTTAATTAAGAACGTATTTTCTTTTTACTGTTAAAATCTACTACCTCAATAATGACTTTTTCCTCAGGAATCTTTTTCAGATTATTTTTTGACATTTCATCAAAGATGAAGAAGAATATGGAAGTCTTGGCATTTACGGGGCTTACGACCGTCATAGGCTGGTTTAAGTGATCACTTTAGACACGTGTAACATTCACCAATTCTACCCATTATTGACAACCACACTACTCAAATTCTTGGAAGTTCTATATATATGAACCAATTTAGAAACTTTGTTCTTGAATCACTAGAACTTCACTAGAGACATCTATTGGTGAGATGTAAAGAAGCTTTTTTATTAAGCAGAAACTCTTATATTAGTATGTGAGATCCGAATCCCGGATTATAATCACACACATGAGAAACGCCAGAAAATACCATTTCTGTCATTCATTCTTATTTCCACTACGTTCACCTCATTAATTATTTACCATATTTTATTTTATTTTATTTATTTCTTTATTTTTATTATTGGAAAACCAACAGAATATTTCGACAAAAATAACATAATATGATAAAATATAAAAAAAAAATCCAATTCCAATTATAGGTTTCCACCTAGGAAATCTAAAAATAAAACAATTTAAATAAACTGTCATAAAAGTATAACTGTGTAAAACATTTCTTTATCAACTGGTCAAATAGACATCAACAATATTTCTTTTTAACGTATTAAAAGTAACATTATTGACGTCTTTTTCATTAAGCATTTCATTGCACATATCGCTCACTCCTTTCAAGAACGTCAATTATCAAAAATCGTCAATTTTCAGTTGTGCATGTTTTCGGAATGCCCAGAAAATGTACTATATCCCAGCAAAACAGGAATATTTTTAACTTAATATTTACCCGCTACAGGGCAGAAAGTGTTGTTTTTGCCTTTTAAAGAAAATGTATTGTTTAATTATTTTTTAAAATATACTAAATATTTTTCAAATGGAGAAAAAACATTCAGGTTTTACCTAAAAAGATCTGTTGCACAGTAAAAAGTTCAATAAGTGGCTTGATATTTATTTTTAATACATTGTATTATATTTTTAATCTTAAAAACGTTCTCCTGAAAAATCAAGTTTTTTGATTTATGAGGTTCTTGAAAGGAGTGAGCGATATCGCAGGCTCGATTTAAAAATGAATTTTGGAAGGACTTGGATTTTAATTCATTCATATGGCCACACCGTTGCAACTCACCTTTTTAAAAAATACATATATTCATAAGATGACCTCAGCGTTGCATACTTATGACCCCCTATAGCGATTTTCAGTGCATTCACATACATCATTGATTATAAACGTACAGAATATCGTATTTTGAGCTTCACTCGAAAGTTCGAATGTATTGTATATTCACAATAAAATGGGTACACAATTTTATATATTTCTCATACTTTTCGCTACTCAGTTCTTAAAAGTTTCCTTTGCAAATATAAGACAGGAAACCTGTAGCTTTTGTATCAGTTTCGAAAATGTAGCTGTTAACTTTCTGTGTACTTAATCTTTACAATTTTATGAATTTTTCTGTTAAAAGGGTCTGATCTGATATTTTGAAATTCGTTATGAAACTTTAGAAAATAAAACTTGAATTTAAAATTCTTCTTCAATATGACAATGACTTAAGCCTCCCCCCCATGGTATTTGTTCCCACTGAAAAAAAAACAGGTCCTTCCCCCTCTTTATCGTTCAACAAAGTACAATTCTAAAACTAAGACTTAGTTTCATTTAGTGTTTGAAAATGATGCGGAATGCATTTAAATTGTGTCATAATGTAATTGAAGAAAAAGTGTTATTTCATTTTTTTTCATTCAAACCATGATCCGCACACAATGGTGCATAGGGCACTGCATCATATAAACGCAGTGTTATCTTGATCGTAAAGACATGAGGAAAGGCGAAAAGCCCTCCGCTTCAGGTATATAGGTCTAGGGTAATATTGAATAAATATTAGAGTGAAAAAATCACTTAAATTTATTTGACCCTCCCTGGGAATCGAACCCGGGACCTCCGGAACGGTAGCTGAGCGTGCTGACTATTACACTACGGAGGTGGACAAAGTGGTATTTACTAAGCAAAATTTGCCAAGTAATTAAAAAAATGTCTGCCTCCGTAGTGTAATGGTCAGCACGCTCGGCTACCGTTCTGTAGGTCCCGGATTCGATTCCCAGGGGGGTTTAAATAAATATAAGTGATTTTTTCACTGTAATATTTATTCAATTTTACCCTGGACTGGTACCTGAAGTGGAGTGCTGATCACCTTTCCTTCTTGTGTAAACAATCAAGATAACACTGCGTTAAATGACGCAGTGCCCTATGCACCATTTGGGTGATAGGGTTAAGGATAAGGATAAGGGTTTTATTATTATTAATCAAAAAACAATCCTTACCTAAAAGACGTCTTCATTGTTTGTTGCACGTTTTACTTTGTGTATACTATCCTATATTTTGACATACTAAGTTACATATACATATTATAATAAACGAATATTACTCGTTAAAATCACAATTTACAAGAGGGATTTGTAAATACTCTAGAACATGAATTGAAATGGCATCGGACGTCCATTTTATAAATGTATCTACAGGATAAAGGCATATTTGATATGAAATAATGCAAAGTTTTTATACAAAGGACGAACTATTGCAGTGAATGGAATACGATCCGTATTCAAAAGATTTAATTTTGGTCCTTTTTTGTTCAAACATCATACATGTCCTTTATATGAATGATGTAAAAGGAATTCAGAAATTATTTCGGACTTCATTCAATATCATCTTCTATCTGGATAAAATATTACAGGCAATATCCTTGCTACAATGATTAAAGAAAACACTTGTTTTTTAGCACTTGAGTTTTATTATAGACTTCATGTTTCAGAAGTTAAACTTTCATCATTCAGGTCTGTATAATAACGTTATTATACAGACCTGAATGATGGAAGTTTAACTTCTGAAACATGTAGTCATTAATAAAACTCAAGTGGTATAAAACAAGTGTTTTCTTTAATCATTGTAACATGTCTTACCACAAAGTTAATGCTGAAACAATTGATAAAATATCCTTGTGCCTAAATTTACGAGTAAATCCAATTTTCGATCATGCATAAAAATATCACCATTTACTCCATATTTTGGTAATTATTTTAAAGTCATAGCATGTCAAATAAACAATGGTGTTCACGTTCTGGATAAATCTTATCAATGTATTTTTGCAACATTTTGAGTGTGTCCAAATACTTGTTCACAAAATATGGATAATCTCCAATTACAGGAGTTTTTTCATATTATTTTTTGACATATCATCAAAGATGAAGAAGAATACGGAAGTCTGGGCATTTACGGGTCTGACGACCGTCATAGGCTGGTTTAAGTGATCGTTTACACACGTGTAACATTCACCAATTCTACCCATTATTGACAACTATACTACTCAAATTCGTGGAAGTTCTATATATATGAACCAATTTAGAAACCTTGTTCTTGTTACACGTGTGTAAAGTGATCACTTAAACCAGCCTATGACGGTCGTCATCCCCGTAAATGCCCAGACTCCCGTATTCTTCTTCATCTTTGATGAGATGTCAAAAAATAATGTATTTTTATACTGAATTTATAAATAAATATGATAATATAACAAGTGAAAAATCATTATTAATAAAATTAAGTCAAAATTTACATAAAGTTGGTCAAGAGGCTCATATTTGTTTTCAACGTCTTTCACAATCATAAACGAGTACGGGTATGCAAACAAAAATGCCTTAACCATCGACAACTTTGGCTAGTGGTTGGTTGAGTTGGCTACCGTGCCGGAGATCCCGGGTATTCTTAGTGGAGTCGTCAAAATAAATACTGGTAATTTTTTTACTAACATATTACTTTTTTATTACATATTATTAGTTATCTTGAATGCAGAAATGATCGTTTTACCATTTTATTCAAAATATTTTACTAAAGTCATTAATATTCATGCATTATCAAAGTTTTACTTGGTAAATACCTCTATCTTAAAATCTATTGTGACACATGTTTCAATGCATTCCGCATCATTTTAAACACCATGTACAGTGTTTTAAAATGTTGCGGAATTTTTGAAACACAAATCACAGTGGATTATAAGAACAAGTGATATTTAATACGTGAAATTTAAATTAAAACTTATATTCAAATTATATATTAAAATTTCGGCAGCATATTAACGTACAAATATGCTGCCGAAATTTTAATAGTGTCGCTGTTAATCATGCATAGAATGGTGAATGTTACACTTGTGTCCAATAATTACTTAAACCAGTGTATGACAGGTCATAAAATATTGACATAGATTACTCCTAAGTAAAGAAAAATCTGGAATTCATGAACTTTTTTGACTTAAATATTGTTCATTCATCAAATTATTTTTACGGTGAAAACAAAATGTTCACTAAAATATTTCCAATTTTCAAAACGTAAAAGGACCTGTTATGGTCTTAATATGACAGATCAAGGATAATATTTTGAGAAGGGTGGAAAACTTATTAGAAAATATTGCCTCAACTACCCACGAAAACATCGCAGCTTCGAAATATTTCAATAAATTGAAAGCTTGTTTTATTTTGAAGTAACTTTACTTGTCGATTTTCTTGAAAGACAAACGTTATTTTTGTATCTTCAATCTTTTATTTCTCAACCTGTTGTAAGTAAAGCCTCTTCTTATAATAATGCTGACAAGGCTTGACGAGGGTATAATATATATTTATGTACCTGGAAGGCCATGAGGACATCATTTTCATTCATAATGGAACTTATCACACGTTACTGTTTGATATTTTAGAAAGAAAAAATAAATAAATAAAAATGAAACGTATTTCATTCATATAATTTATATTTATTACTAACTTTGTGATTTTCCATTTTATAATTAAAATGTTACTTTGTTTTAAAATCACTATAAATATTTTATTATAACTTAATTCTAATATCTACCAGTTTTGACGCTAACCGCTTCTTTGTCGAACAGTAATCAGTCTTGATAAAGAAGCGGTTAGTTTCGAAACCGGTAGACAATATAATTAAGTTATAATAAAATGTTTATAGAGATTGAAAAACAAAGTTACATTTCATTATATTTTATTTAACCTGTATTCGGTAAATTCTACCATTTAAAAAAAATCTCTTGCGATGCAATCAACGTCTATTTCAAACACCGTAAGAGACATTTAACCTAAATAAGATATTACAGATGTCTAAACTTGATAGGAAATATCTATCGATCTTTTTTTATTTTCAAACGGAAAAAAAGAAAAAAAATACTTCATTAATTTCTCAAATGCCATACTTCAAAATCTATGGGATTTTACTAGCAGGATTAAAAAATTAATGTTATACAGATGTTTTATAATGCACAGAATGGTGAACGGTACGTACGGGTATAAAGTGATCGCTTAATCCTGTCAAATGCATAATTATTATCGATAGACGTCTCATATCAAGTTGAGATACCTATAATATTGAGATATTATCCCTAGGGTGAATTTTTCAGCGTTTGATGTAATAAATAATCTAAATATTGCTAAATTTGGGAGTTGCGATGAAAGGATGAAAACAGCAATATCCATTTATATTATACAACTTTACACATACTCACACATACACCAATATTCATCACGTACATTATTAGTTTAACCGAACACAAATATTTACCAAGGGTGTTTAGTGGAAGAAGGCCTAGGATAAATGGGTTTGAGAGAATGGGAGGGAACGAAAGTGGAATAAGACAAGTCACCTTCATTAACCAACGATGTCGAATCAAATAGAGGACTGTAATAAAAACCCTTAGTGCATTTAATTAATATTTTGTGTAGGTGTAAGTGTAAAAAGCTCTATGGTTGTAGTGTTGATTACATGCTGGTGTAGTGATTGTCCTGACGAAGAGAAGGGTACATCCCGAAAGCGGTAGGATAAAATTATGGTAGTTAGTAATTATTTAATTTAAATATGTTTTTAAACATGAAAATATTTATTAATTTTAAGAGATCATTATATAAAAAAATATATAAAAAACATCTCACCAATAGATTTCTCTAGTGAAATTCAGAAGTGATTCAAGTACAATGTTTCGAAAATGGATCATATATAAATATAAAACTTCCAAGATTTTGAGTAGTATGGTTGTCAATCATAAAAATAATTGGTTAATGTTACACTGTGTAAAGTGATCACTTTAACCAGCCTGTGACTGTCGTAAGCCCCGTAAATGCCCAAACTTCCATATTCTTCTTCATCTATTTCGATATGTCAAAAAATTTAATTAAAAATAACTTCTATAATTGGAAATAATTAAGATTAGTAAACAAGTATTTGGACACACTGAAAATGTTGTTTATAAAAAAACATTTAAAAATTCTCAGCATTTGATTTTGTGGTAACCACTGAAAACTGAAGAGAATTGGGCTTATTAAATTTGGGCGTGTGTAAATGGTGCTATGATGGTGAAGGGTGGTATTGTTTGCATGTTGTAATAGTGATCGTCCTGACGAAGAGACAGGTATGTCTCGAAACCGGTAGACATAAAAATCTTGGTGAGTGGTTGTATACTTATGTTATTTATATTTTTGTACAAAATAAAATAAGTAAAAATGACTAACCACAAAGTAAATGCTTTAAATATTAATAATATTGAGAATATTATTCTCTTTCATTCCTTTGTTTCACAAACGACTTTTTTAATTACAAATTTATTCTTAAAATTTAAGTGTAAAAAAGGTTTAGAATCTCTGAAAAAATGTACTCACCGATCAAACGTTATAGTCAGGTCAGCGATGGCCAAATCTGCCCTCTGGTCCAATAATTCCCGGACCATACCGTCCCATTCCCTGGACTCCCTGTTGAACGATCCATATCTTCCATCGGGAACCAGCCTGAACGTGTAGTTAAACATGAGGATCTTGGATATTTCGTGGATGAGGTCGATCCCGTAGCCCTCAAATTGTGCGTTTCCGGTCAGCTTCTCGCTGGCTTCCTTCCTCATGCAGTACGGAGAACTCTGCAACATTGATGGATTGGAAATAAAAATAGTTTATTCATTGTCATTAATTGATTCGGAAGTCACTTTGGGGTAAAGTCTTTCCATTTTCAATTTAATTTGTACCAAATTTTCTTAAAATTTATTGTAACACGTGTTCTCATGCACTCCGCATCATTTTCAAACATTATAAACGGTTTTTAATTAATATATATATATGTACTTAGTACACATAAATACCACTATTTCTTAAAATCTACTGTGACACATGTTTTGATGCATTCCGCAATGAAAATGATGCGGAATGCATCGAAACATGTGTCACAGTATATTTTAAGAAATAGTGGTATTAACTAAGTAAAACATTAATTAAAAATGGATAGATTTTACCACAAAGTGACTGTTGAATCAATTAACGGAACTATAAACGGTGTTTGAAAATAATGCGGAATGTATCGAACGTATATTTCAAGAGATTGTGGTATTTACATTTTATTTAAATAAAATATCAAATAAAAAAAAATACTTAGACTTAATTTATTTTTTGTATCAGATTGAGTTTATTTCATTACAACAATGCTTCTGTTTTATTTTATTTACAGGACAAATTTAAAATTTTGTAAACTTTTGAAATAAAAAATATAATCCGATGATTTAAGTTCTGTTTAACAAAAAAAAAATATGAAGGGATTAATCAAAACATAATTACAATCGAGGTGTTTCGTTCCAAGAAATTATATTTTATTATTTCAGGATCTTTTTTAATAAACGTAAACATGTTTATATGTAAAACACTCTCCTTAACACCCATTGTTTACTTTGAGAAAAAGCACTTTTTTAAACGCTTATTTGTGACTACCGGTTTCGATAAATCATCAAAATCGTTTTATTACCATACCACAAAGTTATCAATGCTTTTAATATACAAAATGTTTATATGTTTACGAATAAATGCGTAAATATTAGTATTGAGAAAAAATTGTACCAGTATAGTCGTCACAACTAAAGTTTTGTTCTGAAGAATCTCCACGATCTCTCTCTGCGAATCCCCATAGGTCCTGGTGTAGTTGACTCCCTCCGTAGAGTTCCACGTCCCGACTTTTCTCAGCCCATCCTTGCTGAGCTCGACTATATCGAGTGAAAAGTCACTCCTGAATCCCTGGTGGTCGAACTTTATCACGCCCGTGAGTCCCTTCATCTCCACCTGTAATAAAATTATAAAAAGTGTCATCATAAATGTAGGTAAGGTTGAATTTAGTTCAGTTATGTTAGGATAAAAAAATCGTATTAACATTGAATGTTCTATTGTCAAAAAATCTAATTCTGTCAAAAAAAAATATTTTACCCAAAAAAATTAGAAAACAACTTTAAATAAAGTATTCCACCGACAAGACACATAAGGTTGTTAATTAAGTTTTATGTGAATTTACGTATGAATCATTAAATGAATAAAAATATGTACATTTAAATTCAACAAATAAATGAAATTATGTATTAAATTTTATAAATTGATTTGGCATTAAAATTATAGTAAAACATATTTATTTATATAAAAAAAACACAATATCACTAATCTGTTCTTAAAACTGGTCGTGCTTACATTGATAAACTCAAAAATTACTGTATGTCAAATGTTTTTAACAAAAATAAATAAATCTTTAAAAGTAAAATTTCACTCCAAAATGCTTACAACTAGCAACATGGTCAAAAGTTAATATTAAAATCATGTCATCCAAATTATGGCTTAGGTCAATCTGTATTTTAATATATTTCTCACTTTACTTTCCATGTAGGTATACGATAAAAATATTTAAGAATTGTGTACCATTTCAAAAGAAGGATAATGTAATTTTTGTCATAAAAAAAACATGTACCTATTTAGAAAATTGTATCCAATTTACTTACGTTATCATCGATATAAAAGATTTCGCCGGAAAATTTTCGAGCATTCAAATTGAAACGGGAAGCTAGAATATATTTTTTACACACCGAAGAAATTGTATTTTTTCGATGAAAACACAATAAGATAAACGTAATATAATACGAACAGTAAAAAAACATCACGTAATCCGGAAAATTCATTTCATTTTCCTGTTACAAACGAGTTAACAAAAGACCCTATACGAGTATGTGTGTTGTCTTATTTTCCCAGTCGAAGGAAGCGCCGAAATATTGCACCAAAATTAATTTGCTCAAGGCCCATAGATGTCACTGATAAAGCGTCCCTAAAGCCTAGAGTCAGAAAGCTCTGGCGAAACATGGACGTCCGGTGAGTTATTCGGTATTTGCTGCATTATTGTTCTACAAATGACCCAAGTTTCCGCAGCATAGGGCGTCTAATGAAGCTTTGGGCATTTAAAGCTCTCATGCAAACAAGATTTGAGTTATGATTCAAGATACAGTTTGGTTTACGATGAACAGATTTAGTACTTTACTGCTAGATATACAATTTTGAAATATTACAAGAGAAGTCTCATTAAATTCTCATCATCGTTATCTTAAATACATAAATAATACTTTTTCCTATTTTCACTGACCTTCATCTACACCCAATGGTGCACATGGTATTTTTTTATGAAGATGCAATATCATTTGAACGTTTATTATTTTATTCGTTTAATTTTAAGATTTTTCGTAGTTTCGTATTAATATCTTAATGCATATGAAGAAAATTATACGAGTCTAAGTATGTACAGGTTTTGCGATTAGTCATAGGCCGGTTAAGTAATGATATCTGTTAAGCAGAGTAATAAAAATGGTATTCAGGTTAAACAAAGGTATCATAAACGTCTCTGCTAATTATAAAAAAATAATCAACTAAGCCAAAGATGGTGCCGAGAATTAGCATGTAAAAAAGAGTGTCAATTGAAACATGAAAAGAACTTCCAAAAAATTGCGTAGTGTGGTTAATTTTTTTCTGAATCCAACGTAGATATCTGTTGTGAACTCATATGTACTGTGTCATGAGATTGATCAATATGTCCAGCTGTTTCGAAAATATGATTGGTGTGGTGTTCAATCATGGGTAGAATGGTGAACATCACACGCATATAAAGTGATCATTCAAACCAGCTTTTGACAAATCGTAAGCCCTGTAAATACCCAGACTTTAATATTCTTCTTTGTCTTTATTAAAAGCTTAACAAATAGTGGTTTAATTGTTTCTTTTTTGTTAAAACGAGACAGAACATGCAATAATGTTTCATGTACAACATTTTGTACAAATACTTAATATAATATAATAATATAAGAGTTTCTGCTTAGTAAAAAGCTTCATTACATCTCACCAATAGATGTCTCTAGTGAAGTTCTAGTGATTCAAGAACAAGGTTTCTAAATTAATTCATATATACAGAACTTCCAAGAATTTGAGTGGTGTGGTTGTCAATAATGGGTAGAATTGGTGAATGTTACACGTGTGTAAAGTGATCACTTAAACCAGCCTATGACGGTCGTCAGCCCCGTAAATGCCCAGACTTCCATATTCTTCTTCATCTTTGATGAGATGTCAAAAAATTATATTAAAAAAAATAATAATAAAAAATAAAAATAAAATATTTAAGGTGATTACTTAAACCAGGTTATGACAGATCGTGAGCCCTGTAAATACTCAGACTTTCAAATGCTTCTTTGTCTATCTTAAGAGTATAACAAATAGTGGTTTATTGTTTCTGTTTTGTTAATACAAGACAGAACATGCAATAATGTTTAATGTACATATGTTACAAGGATTTTCAATTGTAGACCTATTAATGATATCTGGAAATTATAATTTAATTAATGAATTCTGCGTAAAGGGATGGTTTGGGTAATAAGTGAGATGATTAATTAAGGAAACATAACGAGAAACTGTAGAAAATTAGTATGTACCAAGTGATATTTTATAAGATATCAATAAATTGCATTTTTTAATTTTTCGATATTTAAAAAGGCTAAATATTTAAGTAACGTATTAAAACAACTGGGATTTAAAACGAATCTTTACAATAAAAGCTCAGCAAAAGGTATAAGAGAATGTAATCCTTTTAATCGTAAAAGCTCCCAGCGGTGGGTCGCCTCCGCGAGAGCTTTCTGACGTTTATTATACATGGAGCGGTACACAAAGCCTTGAAGCGGTCTGACGACTGTACAGGAACTGTCGTCTCGAGACACCGGAAGAAGAATTCGCCATCTTAGCTACCCTGATCGTAAACACCCCTCTTGAATATAATTACGCAGGAAATTCTGCGAAAAACGAAGTGAAAGCCTTAAATGTTCGAGACAGACAGCTGTTTTTTGTTTGTGAAGATTATTTTATATCCGGATCTAGAATTAAAAATAAATTTTTAACTTAATGGTGTTATCTTTTATCAAGCGATGTCATTCAAGTCGTATTTTAGCTTCAGGAGTAACAAAAAAAATGTTTACTGTTTTTTTTTGTTGATAATCCTTGACAGCTGACACACTTATCTTCACCCTGTTTCCCGCAGGGGTAGGTCTACCTATTCTCTCTAGAGAATAGAACGCTACATTAATCTGTCTGCTGAGAACAATCTTCGCCTTTTCCAAAATTATGCGTCTCCTCATACATACCCGCCGAATATTTCGACCACGTCCAAGTATTTGACATACTTGTTCACATCCTCAGGCATATTTTGCTTCTATTGCCAACAAAGTTTGCCTTATAAAGTTATTTTACTATCCTTTCTTCACTCATTTGATTCATATGCCCAAACCATCTCAACACACCTTTAATCTTATTCATCTTCTTTTTCTTCTTGGCGTAGGCCTTGTGGCCTGTTTTTAAGAGGGATAAGAGGACCTCCTGCCATGTCGATTCCCAGCTATCGATCTATCTCTTTGGTGGCCTGCCCGGGATTCGTCTACGTGGGGTTGGCCGTACAGTGCGATGTGAGGGAGTCTGGATGGTTCCATTCTCCTCACATGCGCATACCATTGTCTCCTTCGTTGCCTTCCCCATCTAACGACATCTTCAATCTCGCATATTTCTCTCATCCTGGTGTTTCTTATTCTATCTCAAAGACTCTTGCCTGATATGCTTATTGCTAACGATTACCAAAGTCTTGCAATTTTTTTCAATATACCACCATTTGAATATCCATTATATATCGTTTTACCGCATATTCATCAGAGAGATTGCATTTACAAACAAGATTACTATAAAATATTTCAAATGTCTTGTTGATGAAAACATCTGTAACTCTCGAAACTAGTCGTGTTTATGTAATAAAACAACAGTTAAATAGTTTCATTTTACTTTATTTGAAATGTTACCGGGTTTCGACTTTACTGACATCATCACCAATATGATCATATAGGTGACGACAAACGTCAGTCATTGGTTTTAAAAGTTAAAGTGGAAAAAACTGTGTAGTTAAAAATTATAAAATATATTTCCGCCCAGGTATGTCAGTACTAAACTTTAAAACTGTATAATAGTACAATACAAGTTCTTTATTTGTATGTTTAAATCATTTTGTTATTCAACAAAGTCAATTTTGATTCAATCAAATAAACAAGTTATCGAGTCAGAACATTGACAGGATTTACATGAAAAACATTTTTCTGACTTGGAAATATTATTTTTACATCTGGAAATTTGATCCAATTCCCCCCTCAGGCCTTCTAAAGATAAAAAACCCCGAATAATAATGAGAAATATCTACTGTAGAGATACTTAAATCAAAATCTCTCGTAAATATCTTCAAAAAATATGGAATTGAAAAAAATCTCTTAAGCTTCCAGCCAGAAATCGTAGTCGTAAAGTGTGATAACGTAATGAAGTTCGGAAAGACTTTGTGGGAGAAATGACGAGAGAAATAGTTCTGGGAAGAAGTTACACGTCGGTCCGTAATAAAATATGAATTGCAGTAGAATTTCAGACGGTGAAATCGGAGAAAACGCGATGGATAAACGCGGTTCTGGTATACGCTCTCCCCTCGATATTACAGATCTGCTGACGTTTCCCTTATAAACTTTGTAGGAACTCGTTAGAACCACTGAAATGGCGGAACGTCGGCGTGTAACGGTTACATGTTATAAAACATTCAACAAAAGCACACAGTAAAAGCTCACTATTTGTTCATGTTTATATATTTTTAAAGATCAGGCGAAATGCGATTCCTTAGATAGATGTACTTCAAAACGATGTATGATATATCGCTCACTCCTTTCAACAAGTCATATTTCCAAAAATTTGATTTTTCTGGAGATCGTTTTTAAAGTTTTAAAATATAATAATATGTATTAAACATAAATATCCAGCCGATTATTGAACTTTTTACTGTGCAACAGATTTTTTTAGGTAAAACCTGAATGGTTTTTATCCATTTGAAAAATATATAAATTTTTTGTAAAATTAAACAAAACCTTTTCTTAAAAATGCAGAAACACCACTTTCTGCCCTGTAGCGAGTAAATATTAAGTTAAAATATGCCACTTTTGATGGGATTATTACATTTTCTGGGCATTCTGAAAACATGCACTACTGAAAATTGACGATTTTTGAAATATGACGTTGTTAAAAGGAGTGAGCGATATGTCGAAATAAGTAACAATTTCAATATGTCATTATAAAATGGCAAAATGAGGATAGAATGGAAGACGTTATAATGGACTACAAAAATTAAACTTTTTATATTTATTTATACGTGTAGGTTATGATGTCATAAGAAATTAAGTTATATTTAAAAAAAAATGTGTGGAAAAACGATGCATAATAGATGTTGGAATGGTGAAATAAGGAAAGAATGTAAGGCTGCGGCAAGCATTATCGACAAAATTTAGAAAGGTGTGTCGCAATGGTTTGGACAAGTAGAACGAATGAGTGAGGAAAGAACGGTAAAATAAATTTTGAGGTGAATATAGTTGAAAAAAGGAGCAAAAGACGACCGATGATAATTTGACATGGTAAGGTGTGTCAAATACTTGTTAGCAGCCGGGTCAAGAGTCAAAAAAGTCGGCGGTTATCTATGAGAAGATCTGTGAATGTGGAAAAGGGCGAAGAATGTTTGCAAAGACAGAGTAAGGTGTTTTATTCTCTCATTGATTTTCTTCTTAAATGGTCAGTCTCCACTCACCTCAATCCTTGTTTTGGCTTATCTCTTGCCCGTATACATTATAAAACATTACGTTTAATCATTGAAACGTTCATAAAATAAAATAAAAATGTAAGTTTATAATTAAATGTAACTTTATTTTAAAATCACAATAAATATTATATTGTAACTTAATAATTTCTACCGGTGTCGAAGCTAACCGGTAGACATTATAATAAATATAATAATATATAATAAAATATTTTACAGTGATTTTAAAACAAAGTTACATTTTAATTTTAAAATGGAAAATCACAAACTAAGTGCTTCAAATATAAATTTAAAAAATAAAATTATCAATAAATTGATTTAAATCATAAAATTAAGAGTGAAAATATAAATCTTAAATCGATTCAACGATGCCGTTAATATTTTGAGCATTGAAAACATCTGTAATATCTTCAGCAATTTTCCAGGCATTGTTTTCGCTAGATCCGAAAATTTGGACGAATTTAGAAATTTACCACAAAACTCAAATCAAACTCCGACATGCTAATTTTATTACGTTGTTTTTGAGCAAATTCATCAGAATATCGAAAGCTAAAAATCTTAAGTATTGTCGAATTGTACGATATTTGTGTCAGCCTTAAATAATATCCGCTTTTTGAAAAAAATACCCATATAAAGACCTCCACTAACGCGTCATTTATGTAAAACAGATATTGAAAAACTTCGATAGAAAGGGCTTTTAAACTTTCAGCCAAAATTTCAGCAATGAAAAAAAATATTTTTGAAGCACCGCATTCCCTGTTTAAAATAAATTATTCATAACAACATAAAAACAATTAAAAGAAATGAGATTTGTGATTCAGTTTATTTGAACGTCAGAAATGACAGGTTTTCGAAAATCCTTTAACCACCCTTATTAATTCCTTTCAAAAGAAAAAGGAAAACCTTCTCCTTCCTGCTAAATCTATTATTTTATATGATACCCTTTTTTTGTTGTTTTTTGTTTTTTTTTTAATCTCTGAATGTTTTTTAATAGTTTTATAACATAATTGTGGAATTGTTTAATTGGCTTTGTTTTAACGTAACTATTTTTTGTCAAAGTAATGTAATGTTTATTATTGTTAATGTTACTATTGTTTTATATAATTTTTTTAATATTTAAGCTATACAATTCCCGAATAAATAAATAAATAAAATCAATTGTCAATCAAGATATTTTATTATTTGATTAAGAAGTCACTTTGTGGTAACACGAGTATCTTTTTAATTTTAATTTTTACTTAGTAAATACCACTGTTTCCTCAACTTTATAGAAAAACGTGTTTTGATGCACTCTGTATTATTTTAGGTATTTAAATATGATGTGGAATGCATCAAAACACGTGTCATAAAAGATTTTTTAAAAAAGTAGTATTTTTACCGAGTACAACTTTAATTAATTATAATCATTATTTGTGAATTATCTAGATATCTAAACTAAGACAAAGCATATTTAGTTTTTTGTTTAGATCTGGCAAATAAACAAAAGAGTCTTTGCTTATTTTATTTATTTAATAATCCAATCATAATCATGGCTGTTGTAAAATCAATCACGGATTGATCGATCACGGATATGTATGAAATCAATCACGGATATGTATGACATCCAAATATTTTAGTCGTGTGGTTGTCAATCATGGGTAGAATGTTGAATGTTGCACGTGTGTAAAGTGATCTCTTAATCATCCTATGACAAGTAGTACGCCCCGTATGCCCCGCAAATACCCAGACTTCTATATTCTTCTTTAACTTTGTTGAGATGTCATAAAATGTGGGATAAAAATAACCACTAAATAGTTTAATCGAGTAAAATTGTACCGTTACCTAAAAAATAATTGTCTGCCTCCGTAGTGTAATGGTCAGCACGCTCGGCTACCGTTCTGGAGGTCCCAGGTTCGATTCTCAAGGGGGATAAAATAAATATAAGTGATATTTTCACTCTAATATTTATTTAATATTACCATGGACTGGTACCTGAATTGGAGGGCTGATCACCTTTCCTTCATGTGTAAACGATCAAGATAACACTGCGTTTATACAACACAGTGCCTTATGCACCACTGGGGTGCGGATAAGGGTTTTATATTTTATATGTATGTGTGTGTGTGTGTGTGCTATACCTACACTAAAAAACCGTGTGACACGCTTCAAAATGAACTGTTGAAAATTTTCTTGTTATCTCGTTGATTGGATTCTGACACGAATAGTCTTTATCCGACAATCACATATCAGAACATCTGATTACATTGGCACGTACAATGTGAAAATCGAACTGATTGTCAGTCGAAGCCTTACGATTTAGTTTAACACCCCCAAGGAAAACGATAATTATTTAAATTTTTTGGAAGTGAATCGTAAAATATATGAAGAAAACATATTTTATGTTCGGAGAATACTTAAATGTTATAACATAAATATTAATGGTTGAACGATAAGTTTGATCAAAATTATGACATAAGTATTAAATATATTACTACACTTCATAAGTGTTCTTTGTAACTCACATAAGATGTTCAATAATAGACCTGAATATTACTGTTTTCACCCTTAAAATGATAAGTTATTTTTTCCAGATGATTTGGTATAAAATATTTGAAAATAATGTCTGAAGGGGAAATGTGAATAACAAAGCCAAAAGAAGGTTAAATAAATAAAAGAAAAAATTAAGTATCCTTACAAAACAAACCATTTTTTATTTTAATTTTTTTGGATCAATACTGATATATTTTTTAATTTATTTTTACACAGGTAGATACATTTTTTTAAATATTTTTTTTATATTATAATTTATAAATAATATTAGAATATTATCTTTTTTTTAATTTTTGTGATTATATGTAGGAAATCATTAATAATTTGAGTTTAAAAATTATTTTAAAGCAAGTATAAAGATCGTAAAAATTAGAAATTATATTTAATACATAAGGGTATTTGAAAAATATTGAATATTTAAATATTGTTAATTTGTTATTCATACAGATAATTTTTTTTTCAGCTCTAGATTTACATAAACGTGTATTTTGTTTTATGTAATAAATTTAGTGAACTTAATAAAAACAAATATTTCAATATTATGATTTTATAAATTATTTATAAAAATACAATAAAAAAGTGATATATTCATTTAAAATGTTTAACACACAAACCCAATTCAAATCTTTGAGATCCAATATCGCCTCTTTCTGGCTTTAAGAATACAATTTAGGGTACTTACCGTTCGATAAAGCTCTCTCTCCTTAGCTTCAAAAGCTTGGCGTTCTATTACCAAAGCACAGACTTGCAAGTCTCAAATTGGATATTACTAGCGGTGCGGAGCGCAGGAAAGGGAGGAAGCTTTCAGGAAAGCTTCGCCATCAAAGGGTCTGTATAAGAGTGGTTTCCACTATTGGCAAAAGCTTCTCAAATACCTGCGCGAAAGGATTTGCTTGCGGATCAGAATCGTTGTTTTATGAAATATTCAGGGGTATCGAATATTCAAAGCAGTCACAATTCTACATTTAAATATGTAAATTTGAATACATTGTAAATACTTAGTTTTAGTTTAATTTAATAAAAGTTTTAGTTTTTTATGCGTTTAACAATGTTGCAAGAAGTTTTTATACGCGTTTCGTCTTCTTAGAGTTCTTGATAATGTCCTAAAAAGACGAAACGCGTCACGTATTAAAATAAACATTAATAAATGTTGTTTGATAGTGTCCTAAGAAGTCTTATGAGTGTTTGATAATGTCCTAAGAAGACGAAACGCGTCACGTATTAAAATATACATAAATAATAAACAATTCAATCCAACAAAAACCGTGTTTTATTTTGGATATATTACCCAACTATTCAATATTTGGACTCACTCAAAATATTGAAATAAGATATTTCTCAAATTTTTAATTCTTTTCAGTCATCCCTATTGGTCACACCTGGAATGCGGGATCGAATGTATTTTATAAAAAGGTGAAACACTTGAACGCACAAAGCGAAATCCTCAAGTTACAATACAAACAAATAGCGGTTTGTCTTCAGGATAAGAATGCTTTGAATTTTCGAGAATCGGTTGCAAATCCTGAGACTCAAGATCCCGATAATGGAAATCCCTGTACTTGAAACCTCGATAAGTCAAAATCAAATGGTATTAATATCCTAAATAATAAAGAGTAATTAATGAGAATTGAAATATTAAAAAAATAAGTCATTATTTTCATAATATATTTTCGTTATATAAGTAGTATCCAAATGTTGACATTCGAGTTTTATCGATCGTGTATTACGTTGAAAATTAAAAAAAAAGAGATAAGAAAAAATAAAAGGATGTAAGAGAAGATAAAAAGATATTACGGAAAATATAAAATAAATTATATTATTTTTTGACATCTCATCAAAGATGAAGAAGAATATGGTCTATAAGTCTGGGCATTTACGGGGCTGACGACCGTCATAGGCTGGTTTAAGTGATCACTTAACACACGTGTAACATTCACCAATTCTACCCATTATTGACAACCACACTACTCAAATCCTTGGAAGCTCTATATATATGAACCAATTTAGAAACCTTGTTCTTGAATCACTAGAACTTCACTAGAGACATCTATTGGTGAGATGTATAAAAGCTTTTTACTAAGCAGGAAATCTCATATTAGTATGTGAGGTCCGAATCCTGGATTATAATCACACACATGAGAAACGCCAGAAAATACCATTTTCATTTTTATTATTTAAGCTTAAACTTTGACCAGATAATTTATTTACAAGATTTTAAGTGTGTCCAAATACTTGTTCACAAAATCTGGATTATCTCCAATTACAGGAGTTATTTTCATTAACTCCTGTAATTGGAGATAATCCATATTTTGATAAATTAACTGATCAAATACATAAATATTTTTGCATTTGTTTCTTCTGACTTTTCGTAATTTTATCAATATTTGAAAATCATACGATATTTATAAATTAATGCAGATAATTCACCTTTTTCTTTGAACCCTTGGTATTTCCGGTCTCTTATAAAGGAGTGAAATTTTTGGAGAGAAATGTATTTTTAAAAATTATTTGTTAAAAACAAGTTATCATAATTTTCAATCAAACTGCCTTGATTTTTGACAAAACGGTAACACATTTAATACACATTTAATACACACACACATATAAATCTTAGTAAATGTGTATTGGTTCGAATTTTGTGTTATTTGCATTCCTTAATCAAGCTTTTCTCTTTTACAGAACATCAGGTTCCAGCCGCTCAGGACATCCACTCATGAGAATTCGTCAGAACTTCGTAGACTTGACCTGTCTTGGGAGGACGTGACTACAGAAAACTGCTGACAGAAGAACTTCAAGGCAGTTTATATGCTCTTCAAAGGAATCGGAAATAGGTTGATGGATTAATCCATGATCTACGATACACTTACCATATAAAGTTCTTTTGATTATGTGATTCAATTTTTATTCCAATCTTGGTGAGATTTTTTCACTTGTTTTTTATTATTTGATTTATTTGGCAATATTGCCGATAGTGATCAGACGAGAAATTTGTGAAAAAATATAGTTTACTCCATTTGAAGATAATTTTTTGATAATTTATCAACCTGAGGTAGTCAAATTTCCATTTATTTGATGTAAAAACCTCTACAAAGAGATTATAAGACATGTCAATGAGGCGTCTATAATATTGGGGTGCCAAAAAAATCTAGAAGAATTGACCGATTGCCACATATGGAAAAGAGACTAAAGCAGACACAGCAAAAACCAAATCTCTTCTAAGAAGCTCAGAAATGAGGACATTGAGATGCATAACTGGAATCACATTAAGAAACTGAATAAGGAACGCGGGAATTCAGGAAATGTGTAGTATGGAAGGTATAGTCAGACAGAAGAAGACAGCGAAGGTGAATCTGGAATGCCCATGTGAATATAATGGAAGAAACCAGACTGGCTCTAATAGCTCATCAAGAAAACCGAGATGGAAGACCACCTAGAAGAACTCTTAAACAATGGCTTGACAGCTGGCATTCCACATCACAAGAGATGAATAATGGCCGATTACAGGATCTATAAGAATGAAGAAGAAGAAGGAGACATGTAAAAATGAATGGACAAATATGGTACTTACGATTTTCATGTAGTTTATTAGGCTGTATCCATGAGGCCACGTGTCTTCTGCGTCACACGATAAGGGTTTCACGTCAATCTGCTGTGATGTGTCGAGATCGTGAAGAGCTTTGGCGAACAGGTGAACAGCGTCATACATCAATGCTGTTTCCGTCTACAAAAAAAACATTCATAATGAAACACAAGCGTTTATTTTATTTTTTATAATTTTCTTTTTACAAAAATGTTAGTGATGTTAGTTAGTTTACAACCACTCACTGAGATTTTTGTATTACAGTTTTGAGACGTATCCGTCTCTTCATCAAGACACACACAATCCCAGAATGCAAACAATACACTTATAACTACACAAAATAGTGCATGTAAGACCTTGTTATTTAGTACGTGTCGTTCTGCAATCTTTATCATATGTTAGGCCTTTGGTGGACCAAAAAACGCATGCCATCAATAATTGTCACACGCGTTTTTTGGTGAAGATGATTTCGAAGTTAAAAGATGTATTGAATCATACAATTTTCTGGGAAAATCGAATAATATTGATGCTAACCAGAGTTCCAAGTTAGTCTGTTTGATTTATGTTAAATTCATAATTGTGAGATAAGATATTTGATCTTTACTGCTTGTTTTATCAGGCCCTTTGATGACATTACATCTTCACTTAAGTACTTCTTATTTGTAAGTGAAATTAAATGGTATTTTACCCTAAAATTGAGTCAGTTTGGGGTATAATTACAATCGACAAACCGCCGAATGAAACGCCGCAGGAAAATTTTTGAAAGGCTTTAAATTTTGTGATTTTAACGGAGAAAATACTATAATTTTATACTGACTTGATGATATTTGATGGTGTTTAATTGGTCCGACAAAATTTACATTTCAAAAGAGCAATTTTAATAAGATAAACAACCTCAAATCATGTATTCAAAGGGCACATCGGCGAGATTTTGAAAGCTTTGTTAATTTATTCAATTCATAAAAATTGCTTCAATTATATTTTATACAGCAAAAAATGTTTGTTTATAAATGTTTAAAAACTTTATGAACATACAATAGATTATTTGTTTGACTGCAGCATTTTTTAATACCTCATAATTTTAATATATTATTAGATTAAAGCTAATATTTTTAGCTTTTCCACTTTATTTTTATTTGACCAGCGACCGGGTTTCGTCGTTACCGACATCATCAAACTGGTCATCAGTCTGATGATGTCGGTAACGACGAAACCCGGTCACTGATCAAATAAAAATATAATGCAAAAGCTAAAAATATTGGTTTTAATCTAATAATATATTAAATGCAATTCCATCACGAAGTGTCAGTGGATAATATAAACCTCATAATTTTTAAATGTATTTTTTTGTGTGTTTAACTAGGTAAATATCAATTTTAAAAAATATATCATAACGCATAATTCAATGCATTCAACATCATAATGTACATAATATTAAAAAATGATTTAGAATTCTTTGACTACGTAATACAATTTGCTTAATAAATAGTATTATAAACTAAACAAAAGTTTTATATGTACATATTATACAAGATATTATTAGCTTATTTATTTTCATACGTTTTTGTTAATAAATTTTAATTAAAAACTTATTTTTTTAGGTTGAAAAGCTTAATTTTATCTAAACAAATATTTATTCACTGTTAGATGAAATTGAAGTGTTTATTCATTGAGAATGATTAATTATTATTTAACAAAGTGTTTACTCAAATAAAGACGACAATTAGTGTTTCTCATCACAAGCGAGTAAAACATTAGCTTACCTTAATGAATGTCATATTTTCCTTAATTTCCAAATTTCCACGGTAAGACAGGAAGAAGGGCATGGAAAGAAAACAGAAATATTGTATTAGAGAGTGAATTCGAGACGGAAAATGTAAATAATGTTAGTAAGTTGTGAGAAGAAATAGAGTTGTATGAGATTTTGAAGATGATATCCATTGGATTGTTGTAAAACATTTACCCTTTTTCTTTATTTTAAAATACCGTATATAATAAGTTGACTAATAACAAAGCCACATCAATTTTCAACTTAAAAATCGCTAACATAATACATATCCATTAAAAATTAAACAAAAGGTACTTAAATGTCACATGGACAAGAAGAAAGTGAGGGAAATTTTATAAGTCAGAAAACACAGAACTTCCCCATACAAATTTGCAGCAGAAGGTTTTGTCAACCAACGGTTCCAAATCCACCTATATATTATTAATATTTACATACAAAATTCCATTTCTAAAACAAAATTATATAAAATTACACATTAAAACCATAACTATAAATTAAAGGTAATTAATGATTAAAGAAAACACTTGTTTTTTACCACTTGAGTTTTATTCAAGTGTTAAACTTCCATCATTCAGGTCTGTTTGTTACTAAACAGACCTGAATGATGGAAATTTAACTTCTGAAACATGTAGTTATTATTAAAACTCAAGTGGTAAAAAACAAGTGTTTTCTTTAATCATTGTAACATATCTTACCACAAAGTTAATGCCAAAATAATAAATAAAAGGTAATTATTGATATAATACACTTCATGAATTCATTTTTTCAGAAAAGTTACATAAAATCATAGTTTCAACCCCTGCCTTGTTGTATATATAACAAAGTATTCATTCTGTCCTTAGCCTCCCACTACTCTGTTGATGTCAGTACCGATGAAATCCGGTCACTGGTCAAATAAAATGAATGCAGTTACATCAAAAATATCAGCGCATAACTTAAATCTAACAAAATATGTATTTATTTGATTAAAACAGGAGAAGCCAATCTTTTTATCATTATTTCAATAATCATTTTACAAAATGTAAAAATATCTTTAAAATAAAATAAGTAAAGAAACCTCAGATATCGCTCACTCCTTTCAAGAACGTCATAAATTAAAAATCGCCAATTTTCAGTTGTGCATGTTTTCGGAATGCCCTGAAAATATACTATATCCCAGCAAAAGAGGCATATTTTTACCCGCTAAAGAGCAAAAAAAATGCTGTTTCTGGATTTTGAAGAAAAGGTATTGTTTAATTATTTTTTTAATAAACTAAATACTTTTCAAATGGAGAAAAAACCTTCAGGTTTTAAACTTTTACCTAAAAAGATCTGTTGCACAGTAAAAAGTTCAATGAGTGACTTGATATTTATTTTTAATACATTGTGTCATATTTTTAAACTTTTAAAACGTTCTCCCGAAAAATCAAGTTTTTTGATTAATGACGTTCTTGAAAGGAGTGGGCGATATGTGACAAGTAAATAGACACACTCAAAATGTTGAGATTTTTTTTTCTGCATAAGTGATAGTTTTAATACATTTATATGCTCTATCAATTAAAATTATTAATTGAAATAAATATTTTTCAGAATTGTACAAAAGAATATTCAATTCGAAATTATTTTTCTAAAAGAAAGCTTTACTGTTTAAGTAAATTTAAAGTATGATGATGAAACGTTTTATTCTGAAAAACAGATCAGAAATAACTTATCTGCGTTAATGTTTGATAAATGACTCAGCCTTTCTTGAATGGAATTCCAAAATACCTCCACCCATCTGTGAGGCGTTCGCAAAAACCTTTTTCCTAATGTTATCAGTCATAATACGTACATATAATAATGGAGCTTTTCCTGGCTACCTTAATGTTCTTTCAATGCTGCATACATGTTTATTTATTTTATGTTATGTGCATAAATATACTTTGAACTAGATATTTTTGTTTTTTTTTTTAAATTTTGTATATCGAAAGCATATCGTAGTCATACAAAAGAACGTGACCAAGTGCATTTCTTACAAAAACAATATATTTATATATATATATATATATATATATATATATATATATATATATATATATATATATATATATATATATATATATATATATATATATATATATATATATATATATATATATATATATGTATATATATATATATATATTTATATTTATATTTATATATATGTATATATATATATATATATATATATATATATATATATATATATATATATATATATATATATATATATATATATATATATATATATATATATATATATATATATATATATATATATATAATATATATTTATATATATTTATATATCTATATATATATACATATATATATATATATATATATATATATATATATATATATATATATATATATATATATATATTTATATATAAATATAAATATATATATATATATATATATATATATATATATATATATATATATATATATATATATATATATATATATATATATATATATATATATATATATATATATATATATATATATATATATATATATATATATATATTAATATATAAATATTTTTGATATCTTATAAGCTTAATATTGCCCTGGAAAAATCTCTAATATAATGTATATATATATATATTTATATTTATATTTATATATATGTATATATATATATATATATATATATATATATATATATATATATATATATATATATATATATATATATATATATATATATATATATATATAAATATATATTTATATATATTTATATATCTATATATATATACATACATATATATATATATATATATATATATATATATATATATATATATATATATATATATATATATATATATTAATGTATAAATATTTTTGATATCTTATAAGCTTAATATTGCCCTGGAAAAATCTCGAAGCGATTTAAAACTTGAAAGTATAATATATTGACTTGTTAAAAATGGCCAACTGCATTGGTGTTTATTTTTTTGCCAAGTAAAAGTGACTTAAATGGCCCTCCTGAACATTTTACGTTATGTTAGTTTGTCACTTTCTCCTGTACAACTACAAGATACACAACTGAAATATGAATAATTAGGAGAGTGTTATTTTGGTTTTTGGTAAATTCAGGTTAAAAATCAATTTGATGTAACAGTATAAAAATTGGGAAACAGCATACAGATCTTAATTTTAACATATTGATTTTGATATAGATTGCGTAACTATTGCGTAATATCTAATTGTAAACATTGAAAGCATATTGGTTAAACATTGTTGTACTAGGGGTTATTTACATAACTAATTAACCGCACAAAGGCAAAGAGGTTAGAATGCTAAACCTATCTGAACAATATTTGATTCTTCCACATTCATAAATCCCTTCATATAAATCCACAAATTACTCAGACTCCTGACCTGACCACTTTGAAGTATTTGAAATGTTTATCATATCAAGTTTTCCATGGTCTTTCCTTGCTTCTATTTCCTAGAACATTCGCCACACGAATTTGTTTTCCCGTTTTCTCCACTCATTTTTTTCACATGTCTAAATCATCAACATACCTTTTTTAAACTTATCGATAAATCTTATAACAACCTTGCATTCTTACCACAAATCACCACCCGAACATCTATCATACGTCGTTTTGCCGTTCATCTGAGAGATCGCATTTTGACTGCATTATGACTACTTCTTTCACCAACTTCGTCACTTTCAAACATAAGCGTTGGATCCAGTACTCCGTTGTACTGTGTCAGTTTTGCCTTCACTGGTATTTATATACATGCTTCTTTACTTTTTATTCAAACCAATTAATAAGGGTAATTTTTAATACGCCAATTGGTTTTAAATAATAAAAAATGAGGTAGAAAATGATTAAAGGCTTCTCGCATTTACTATTCACAGAAAACAACCAAACTTCTGAGCGCGTTTTGAAATTTTGTTGTCAAACAAAACGACGACTGAAAACCGGATTTTAATTGTTGAAGCTGTTTACACAAAAGTGAAAACATCCCTCATTCATTAATTTACAACTGTGTTTCGAGAACTTCCCTTTGCTCAGAAATTTAAAAGTTTTTTGTAGCTATCTAACAAAATTCATTGTTCCTTGCCTGAAAATATTTTTGAACTTTTAAAAGTTGTTTCCATTTTTTAATTAACTCTTAATTTTGAAGTTATATCAACAATTAAGGTTTTTGCGAAGTTGTAAAAAATATGAAATATTATTTTTGAAAAATGTCATGAAATGAAATAAATTAAGTATTTATATATAAGATGAAAACAAATAAATGAGTCGGATTGGTTTGTGTCACGCATTCTAATCAGTCTTTCCAGGTTCAAGTCTATTCTTCCGTTATTTATATAATTAAACAAAATACAGTTTTTTCCACTTTTCTTTTAATTCACTTGTGACTGAGTTTCATCGTTACTGACATCATCATACTGGTGGGAAGCTAGACAAAATTGTATGGCATAAACATAACAAGGCAGGGGTTCACAACCAATATTTAATAAAAGTTTTCTGATAATATGAATTTGAAATCTATAAATGTAAGAAGTGAAGTGGTAAGAGTTTCAAGCAGAGTGTCAAAATAATATTTTAAACGCCTAATCGTAATTGATTTGTATTTATTATTGTAGTTTACTAATCAAATTCGTTCATTTTATCGGAAAAATTATGTAAAAAATTAAGGTTTTCAACTGCTGCCTTCTTGTATTTATAACATATAAAATTTTGTCTAGCATCCCACCAATACGACGATATCGGAAACAACAAAACCCGGTCACTGGTCAAATAAAATAAATGTGCAAAAGCAATAAAGTTGTTGTATTATTTTATTAAATGCAGTTTCATAAAGACATGTCTGTACCAAACTGAAATCTACCGAAACTCCAAACTGAAATCCACCGAATATCTAATTTTATAAAGAACAATTAAAAACTCAAATAAAGATGATATCAAAATATTTGTTTAACACAAATATTTAAATAAAAAAAAAAACAAATTAAAATCATGAAAAAAGTATTTGCTTTCACAATAAAAGCAACACAATTTGTATAAATTCCTAAACATGATTAGTGTGTTTGTTAATCATGCGTAGAATGGCGAATGAGAGATGTGTATAAAGTGATCACTTAAACCAGACTTAAAATGATAGTTAATAAATTCTATAAATGCCTAGACTTTCATATTCTTCATCTTTGTTGAGAGTTTAACAAACATTGGTATATTGCTTTTATTAACACGAAAGAGAGCATGAAATAATGTGTGATGTAAAAAGGATTTTTGATTGTAGACCTTTTAGTAACATCTCGAAATTCTCATTAAAATAATGAATTCTGCGTTAAAGGATGTTTCGGATAATTGATGACATGTTTAATTTGTAAAACGTCACGACTCGGCTGTGGGAAATTATTAAGTACCAAATGAAAATTACACTTGTAATATAACACCACCTCCGGCGTATCTACTTACTATACAATATGGCTTATAACGTCCTTTTGTACAAACGAACACCGTTGTGAATAATTTTTTAAGTGACATGCGTAGCATGTTTTTGGCACATTTCGTTACGTGAGTGAGAAAAAATGTATAACGTAGAAGAGAAAAGGAAAGAATTTTATACATTCCGAAGTAAATATGTAAACAGAGAAACCAAATTACTGGCCAAATAAAATAGAGGTGGAAAAAAACTATTTCTTATTTTATTATATAATATAAAGTACAGTTCCTCCAAAAAAATGTCCAAAACCAAAATCTATTTTTTTCTATTTTTAATTAATATACCACATATAGTATAAAGTATATTCAAACCATTAATTATTTCAGCATTTTGTAGTTAAACCTTTCCATTTTCATTTAAAATTTACTTGTTAAATGCCGCTATTTAAAAAAAAAAACTGGTGTAACATGTATTTTGGTGCATTTCGTATCATTTTTAAATACCCTTTGCGGCGTTTGAAAATGATGCAGAACGCATCGAAACATGTGTCACTTTAGATTTTAAGAAATAGTGGTTTTAACCAAGTAAAATTTAAATGAAAAATAGGTAGAAAAAGAGACTGCCGAATCAAGTAAAGATATATATTTTTTGTTTTAAACATATAAAGGGACAAATTTAAGAAAAACGGGTTTTTTGCATCAAAACACACAGTTAATGATATATTTATTACCTTTGCAGAAGTCGGTCCTAGTTGCAGTTTTCGTCCAAGGCGAGCCTCGCCGTATACCCAGTCCTTGACAGCTCTCTGAATATCAGGCTTGTCAGGATCCAGGAGTCTGAAGGCTGTGATATTTGTACCTCCGTATTTGAATTCATCGAGGTCGACGCTATGTAGATCCTGTAAGGAATGACAATGATATTTAATCAATATTGGAAGTAAAAACAAAAAAACGCATACTTTTACAAAAAAAAAAAATATGTAAAATCACAATATTTAGGGTGAGTTCAAATTCTTGTTCATCGTAAAAGAATATATATGAGGGTATTTGCTAAATAAAAAAATTACTGAAATAAACCATAGATACAAACTTAAAATTCTTACATAAAACGACGGGTAAATCATAAAATAAGCAGTTAGTCGAAAATGGCGAAAAATTTCTAGAGGAATACCAAGGAATTCATGGGTGATGCAAAAATATAACATGATTTGAAGGCATGGCCTAGGTGACGTTATCCAGGACAGAAGGACCTATAATCTGAGGACGAGGAGCGCTGACCCCAGCAGTCTACAAGGACAATAAGCTGGGATGTAGCCAAGAAGAAGAATAAGTGAGTCAAAAATGACACAATGTTCATGTTTCAGATTTAGATTAGTTTTAGATAAATAAGTTATGCTACTAAAAATTATGTGTCAATATAAGATTGCTCAAATTTAATAATAATTCTCCTTAAAGTATACACCGTTTGCTTATATTAATATATAAATAAATAAATATTCGTACTGAAATGCATGTGGTTTTCATATAAACTTTAACTAAAATTAATACTCGTATTGATGCCTTTAATTGAGGTGATTTTACACAAAAATGGCACTGTACAAATTGGCTAAAATTATTATTATTTTCATTTAAATATGGCATATGACATAAAAACCTCAGAGGCTTACACACTACGCAATGTTTGGAATAAAGGTACAATAAATATAGCAATATTGATTTTTTGGCCAATCAGTCGTTATGCAGTATATTACCAATGATCGAGTGTAGACGCGAGCCGATTTTGCGGTGAACTGCGGTTGGTAATAATGATGACGTTATCATTCAACCCGTTCGTAAATAATGATACAGAAATTTGCGTAAGCTTTATTTTGGTTTGTTGGTTTACCATGCCCAAAAATATTACCAACCCCTGTCTAAATGTATTGATTGAAATGTTCTGTAGCAAATGTGTACTTTTCACCAATTTGTAGCCCACAGTTCATTATTATTTATCCCGAAACTGGATTGGTCAACCAACGGATGATATATCAATATATAGATATCTCAACTTAATATAAAACTACTTTTTTTTACGAAAATATAAAATTTTCAACTAATTGGGAATGAATAGATGAAAACTCTCCGATCTATAACCGGAAAAACATTGCGAGACTGAGTAAGAAACACCGATATCTGGAGCATGTGTAAGACCGACGATATCGCGAGGTGGGGACGACAACGAAGGTGATACTAGATTGAGCATAAAAATAGAATTTCAGAAGACAGACTACCACGTATCGCCCTTCAAGGAAACCTTGAAGGATGCAGACCCCCAGGCAGACCTCCAAAAACGTGGAGAGATAGCTGGCAGGCGGAGGCACAAACAGATCCTTAGCATCCACAAAAAGAAGAAAGGAATTAATATTAATAATAATAATGATGTAAGATTATCTGCAGAGCGCCATTATATAAAATACTAACTCAAGGATGCATGTTTGAAGGCAAATACCACCTTGACCATATATAATTGGAGTAAGCTATAATATATATACTTCACAAGTTTTCCATTTGATGGTGCCACGATCACAGCCACACTTCCAAATCTATCACTTAAAAACTAGTAGGTATATAAAAGGAATCTAAGATATTGCACACAACACAAATGCAGTATACTATAATGAATAGAATGGTGAACATTACGCAAATATTTATTTATTGTTTCGGCATTCACTTAATGCTAAGACATGATGAACTTTTAAATGAAAAACATTTGTTTTTTTGCCACTTGAGCAAAGTACTCGAGTGGTAACAAAACAAGTGTTTTCATTTAAAATTTTAACATTACACAAGTATACAAAGTGATCATTTAAATAATAAGACATGCCCTGGCATGCTGTTTTTATATTATTTTACATATAATGATCAATAAATCTTTCATATCAAGTTGAGACAACTATAATATTGATTTATCATCCGTAGGGTGAATACTCCTGTGTCAGATATCGTACTCATACAGGAGAAAGTGACCAAGTGCATTTCTTACAGAAATGTGATCATTGACTATTTGATATCTTACTAGCTTAATATTGCCCTGAAAAAAATCCCAAAGGATTGTTAACTTGAATAATATATTGACTTGTCAAACATGACTAACTGCATTGATGTTTATTTTCTAGATACGCAAAAGTGACTTGAATGGCCCTCCTGAACATTTTACGTTTTGTTAGTTGGTCAATTTCTCCTGTACGTCTGCGATATATAAAATATATATCGCTAAATTTGGGAATTTTGATCACCAGAATGAAAGGAACACAGTCAATCTCTACCATTAAACTATACACACTTTCACACACACAATTTTAGTTTCACATCACATGCTTTATTTGTTGTTTTTTTAGTTGATTCCGCCTTCCTTCATGTTTAAGTAACGATTTATGTATTTTGTATATTAAAAGCATTGAAAACTTTTCTCAACGATAAATGTCTCATCTCAAATTTAGATACCTACAATATTGAAATGTCAAACTAAGGGTAAATAATCCAGTGTCTATAATATATAATTATAAATAATAATAAATGGTCATTAAAATGTAACTTTGTTTTTAAATCACCTTGAAAAACGTTAGATGAAAAAAGTTAAATGAAATGGAAAATCACAAAGTTGGTGCTTCAAATTTAAATTATAATAATAAAAGGGTTGGCACGTAGTTCAGTTTCAATAAATTCACCCTTAAATCTGGTCATAAAATGTCTTTTAATATACACCCCTTAAATTAGGACGTCGAAAATATGCACAGCCTTATTTATGAACTTAGTGCACCGCTTTAGTTACAATATTCAACTGTTTCATACGCGAAAAACTCATTGTTGCCAAGTAATGTAAAATCATATATCATTGCAAAATTTTGATGGCAAGGAAATATTCCTTTCTGCATTCGCTAGCACGCTCGGTTCAATGGTGATTTTTTCCTCTTGACTAATGATCGTATGGCTTGTGAATAAAACCAGTGTTTATTCCGTGTTTTAATCCATTAAATTTTGTATTCATTGCCCACTTTGGCAAGGAGCCATTTACTTCTCGTCCAAATAGATGCTTTGTGATATTTCCTCTGAATGCAAGAATATGCAGTTAATCTTGTATTAAATCGTTCTCGTAAAATATTACATAGTAGTGCAATTGACGAATGATTTAATGATATTCCAATACAATGCATTTGAACTCTAGTTGAAACTCTATTATTAAAAAAGTTCCTTCACGAATAAATTATGTTTTTTTTGTGTTAAATCTACATAGATGGATTTTAAATATTTCATCAAGAAAAAAATATTTATCATTAAAGTCATTTAAAATAAGAAACTAAATATTTTATTTTCTAAATTTCAAGTCCCGAATGAAGAAGTCATTTTCAATAAAACACCAATTCTTTAACTATTTTGTCCACCTCCGTGATGTAACGGTTTGCGTGTTTAGCTACTGTGCTAGAGATCCCGGGTTCAATTGTCAGGAGGTGTAAAAATAAATATTAGTTATCTTATACTCTAATATTTATATAATATTACCCTAGACTGGTCTTTGAAGATCAACAGTGATCACCTTGCCTCTATGTAAGTAACGATTAAGACGATGAAGTGCCTTATGCACCATTGGGTGCGAATAAGGGTTAGAAGTAGAAGAAGTAAGTATTAAAGGGTGATAAATATTTTAATCTAACAATAAATCATCTTCCAAAATGGTTTTACATCAACAAAATGCAATTCCAAACAATTTCAACAGAATCAATATTTCAATAATTTATGAAACATAAATATTCTTCTAACCCTTGTCCATGCTCCAATGGTGCATAAGGCATTGCATCATATAAAAGCAGTGTTATCTTGATTGTTAAATTCACGAAGAAAAGGTGATCAGCCTTCCGCTTCACGTACCAGTCCAGTGTCATATTAAATAAGTATTAGACTGAAAAATCACTAATACTTATTTTGACCCTCTTGGGAATCGAATCCGGGACCTCCAGCATGGTAGCTTAGCGCGCTTACCACTACACAAATATATAAATATTATAAATATTTTATAACAAATATTTAAAATCCTAAAATAAATGAATGTCTTTTAAACATGTTTCTCTAGAAAAATACACACAAAATAAAACAAAGAAAAAATACTATAATAATCAATATTATTAAAGAGAACACTTGTTTTTATACCACTTGAGTTTATTTATGATTGCTAGTTTCGGAAGCTAAGCTTCCATCCTCATTTTAACACGTCTTACCACAAAGAAACAATAAATAAAATAATAATTAATTATGAACAAAAAAAATGAGTAAGTCCCTCTTCAAAAAAAGAGGATGTTTTTTTGAGATTCACAACGTTTAGTATAAGGTATGTTGAAAGTAAAAAGGTAAAGTAAATAAATTCAACTGTAGTGTTTATTTAAAAAAAATATATAGATATACAAGTCGAATTCAAATGAAATAGAATTTTCGCAATTTGCTGGAGAATAATTTTTCTAGTTTACTTGGTATCACTTTACATAGCTCAAAGAAAGCTATCAAGAATTACTCTAAAAAAACTATCCAACTATCTACCATTATCCTTTTTCAAGATTTAAAAATCTCAAATTTCAAAAAAAAAGAATCCAATGCCTTTAACGAATACGTAAACAAATAAATGAACAACATTATGAGAGTGTCTAAATACTTCATAAATAAGGAAATGGATGTGTGCGTAATGACGGGCTTGATGTGAGCATAATATTACATATCGCTCACTTCTTTCAAGAACGTCATAAATCAAAAATCGTTAATTTTCAGTTGAGCATGTTTTCGGAATGCCCAGAAAATGTACTTTATCCCAGCAAAAGCGGCATATTTTTAACTTAATATTTACCCGCTACAGGGCAGAAAGTGTGGTTTTTGCATTTTGAAGAAAAGGTATTGTTCATGTATTTTTTTTAATATACTAAATATTTTTCAAATGGAGAAAGTAACATAAAAAGATCTGTTGCACAGTAAAAAGTTCAATATGCGTCTTGATATTTATTTTTAATACGTTGTATTATATTTTTAAACTTTAAAAACGTTCTCCTGAAAAATTAAGTTTTTTGATGTATGACGTTCTTGAAAGGAGTGAGCGATATATGTTTTTTTAACGTGTTTATATTTTTTGTAGCAGACTGTCGTTTATACGAGATTGATGAATGAACTGTCTGAAACATAAAACATAACGGGTTTAAAAATAACCACTTTGTCAGTAATCAGTGGTGAATTTTTACTTCAAATTGATTGAGAGTACGTTTGAGGGTTTAAAACGTGTATATGTATGTTTTCAATCAAATTACTTTAAAATATCGCAGTTATCAAAAGCACGACCATGATATTTGATAAATAAAAATCAAAATTTTTAGTTAAACGGGGATCTTTTTTTTATCAAGTATTTACAACATTTTACACAAGTATACAAGTGTGTCCTAATACTTACTCACAAATCAGGATTATCTCCAATCAAGAGCTTTTTTTTTACTTGGTATTTTTTAAAGTATTTGGACATACTCCAAAAAATTTTAACTGATCAAATTATAAGCTTAAAATTTTTTTTCTAGCGTTTTTCATGTATGCGATTATAATCCATGATTCGGACCTCACATACAAATGAGACCTCACATATAAAAAGCTTTTTTCGTCTAACTATAGATGTCTCTAGTATTGATCTAGTGAATTCAAGCATTTTATTTCAAATTTGAATAATATACGAGTATATATAGTTGCCGCCTCCGCCTCCGTAGTGTAATGGTCAGCATGCTCGGCTACCGTTCTGGAGGTCCCGGGTTCGATTCCCAAGGGGGGTAAAATAAATATAAGTAATTTTTTCACTGGAATATTTATTCAATATTATTACCCTGGGCTGGGTACCTGAAGCGGAGGGCTGATCACCTTTCCTTCATGTGCAAACGATCAAGATAACACTTCGTTTATATGACGCAGTGCCCTATGCACCATTGGGGTGCGGATAAGGGTTTTATTATTATTATATATAGTTGCAATAATTTTTGAAGTGCGGTTGTCAATCTTGGGTAGAATTGGTGAATGTTAGACGTATATAAAGTGAAATTTTAAACCAGCCTTTGACGGTCGTAAGCCCTGTAAATGCCCAGACCTCCATATTCTTCTTCATCTATATTGAGATTTAAAAAAATAAAATATGTAGTATTTAATTAAATTAAACTAAATAAATTGAATCGTGTTACGAAAGATATATTACCAGAGACGTGATGAGGTAGCTATGGTAGTCAGACATCATTCCAATTTGTTGTGCTTGTTTCAGAACATCGTATATCCTTTCCGTTGTGCAGTCCAGAACAATGTGGGACTCAGCAGAATTTTTGATTTGCTTCAGAAGTGGTCTGAAACAAAAAATGCAAATTCAAAGACAGTTCATAATCCATCCAAATGACATGCCATTAACTCTAAGATACTTAGGCTTCCATCTTCGTTTATGAATAAGGGAAGAATGAAGAATCAAAATGTGTGCTTTCTATATATTTCTTTTCGATATAATCAGACTCGAGACAGACTAGGTATAGCTAGTGTATAATAAAAATTCCCGAAAATATTTATTTTTTAAAGGCTTTTATGTTTTACTCTTTTCTACCATTATTTTAAATCATATTTTTTTACTTTATTCTTTAAAGCATTTTTTTTTACTTTTCTCATCTGACCCGAAAATAATTAATTTTGAATATATTATTAGATTAAAACCAATATTTTTAGCTTTTCCACTTTATTTTTATTTGATCAGCGACCGGGTTTCGTCGTTACCGACATCATCAGACTGGAGTCTGATGTCAGTCTGATGATGTCGGTAACGACGAAACCCGGTAGCCTGTCAAATAAAAATAAATTGGAAAAGCTAAAAATATTGGTTTTAATCTAATAATATATTAAAAATGCAATTCCATCACGAAGTGTCAGTAAATAATATAAATCTATTAATTAATTTTGAAAATAAGCGTACAATAAAAATTTCCGAAAATATTTATTTTTGAAAGGCTTTTATATTTTACTCTTTTCTACCGTTATTTTTAATCAATTTTTTTCATTTTATTTTATAGTATTTCCTTTTTTTTCTTTTCTTATCTGACCCAAAAATAATAACTTTTAAAAGGCTTTTGTAAATTGAAAAATTCGAATAATGAATTTATTAAATAATATAATATACGTGGCATCCAATCCATCACACGTATTCATGTTTCATTATAATCCATCATCCCTTGAATTTTACATAAATTTGAACACAAATATCTACTTTAGTTTGTACCAAAAATATAAATATACTATTAAGACATGTTACGCGCATATCGCGTACGTGTTTTTCCTTTACCCACCCTAAAAAATCTACTTAATTTAAAGTGAAACACTAGCGTGGCGCTTTATGGAGTAGAAAGTTAAATTTGCTTTAAACGGGTGATTCAGAAATGACACAAAACATATTGAATATTATAATTTACATACAAAACTAAATAATTAATCATCACGCCGCTTTTACGTAGGAGTAGACGAGGAGAATAGAACACCACACCAATCCGAACAATCTTCACCTGATCTACATTCACGCATCTCTTCATACATACCAGACTAGTAATCTGACTCATGATCCGACAGATTTTAAGTATTTGTCATACATTTGATCGAACCAAGTTTTCTATGGTCTTTGCCTCTTAAATTTATTTCACTGTTCTTTCTTACTGATTAGATTTACAAAGTCAAACCATCTCAACACACCTTTCTTGATTTTATCGGTAATTCTAAAGGCTTGAATTTTTTCATTATATCCATTCGAACATTTAAATAAAGATAGTAAAACTTGTTAAGGACATTGGTACCATAAACCAAGCTAGGACACAAAATGCCGAACCATATTTTAGTGGAACGAAAGGTCTGTTGATGATAGTCAACGGTCCATCTTCTGAGGGAAGCAATAAAAAGCTTCTTTCATCTCACCAATAGGTTTCTCTAGTGAAATTAAAGTGATTCAAGAACTATGTTTTGAAATTGAACCATATTTACAAAAGTTCCAAGAATTTGAGGAATTTGTTTGTCAATCACGGGTAGAATTAGTGAATGTTACACGTATGTAAAGTGATCACTTAAACCAACCTTTGACGGTCGTAAACTTCGTAAATGCCCAGACTTCCATATTCTTCTTCATCTATGTTGAGATTTACAACAATAAAAAAAACAAACAATCCTTTTCATCCACCCACTATACGTATCTTTTACGACTCTTGCTCAACTTTCACTCTCCAGACATCTGTCTTGCATAAATCTTTCTCTTGTGAGGCTTGCATAAATCTACGTCTGTTAAAGCCTTACCCACCCCCGTGGCTCCTGAGCTCTGTATAAAATTCAAGGGCACTTACATGTATTACTTTTCGACCCTCATCATGCGCAAATAATGAATTTTATTCAAACTAAACGTAACAAAAGAGAAAATAGTTTTATAAACTTATTCTTACGAAATAATTATGCAAAAAAGCATAGATAAAAGAAAAGATCTTGAATGGTTCTGAAAACTGTTATCTCATAATTCCTTCCAAGAATTATTTTTCCATGAATATAAAGCTTAAATTCATGGCATGGTAATTTCATATTTACAATTTTTGCATATTTATAAGAAATTAAAAACAGTTTTATCTTTATTTTTTAACTATCTGCACCGAGTCAAGCGTTACCGTGGCTTAGTCCGGGTAAAAAAATGAAAAAAAATAAACAGAACAGGCATATCTCCAATGGATTTTATTTCGCAATGCTTTTAAAGCAATTTTAACCGTTTGAGTGCCAAAAAATGCATACAGTTTCTTGTAAAATGCCACCAAAAAAACATCATTTTTTATGAAACTATATATTTTTTTAAAACCCCATAAATTCTTTGAATTTTCATGAATTTTGATGATTTTTTCGGTGTTTTATTAAAGAATGTCGAAATATTTGAAATAAAACGCTTGTATAAATGAATACAGTATTTTATTTAGAAAAAAAGAAAGACAAAAATGAAAAACAAAAGAAAATCAACAACTCTGCTTTCCTGCACACGCCGTGTGGACACCCTTCTTACAATAAGCACAAATAGTCGTTGATCTACGCAGCCCAGCACCATCTTTATTACTACAGACCAGAAGAGTTTTCAAGAAATTGTTGGGCATATTTGTTGGTTTCATTTTTTATCGTTGTTAACAGAATGACATTAAAAAATAAATCAAAATATGATATAGGTTTGGAATCACGCGGAGGAGGATCCCGAAGTCCAGGCGTTTCGAAAAAATGAGAATTTTCGGTAGAAAAATTGGTTCCGGGAGGTACATTTGTAAATGAGTAATTTCTGGTGTTACTCTCCATTTCTTGGTCACGATCAGAAGAATTACTGGAAATTCGCATCCTGCGGTTGGGAAACACGGATATGACATCACTCTCACCAGAGCTACTCTTACTCGAACTTGAATTAGAGGAGTGGAAATCGTCGCTCCCGCTATCAGACATTTCAGAGGACGCGCTCGACATTATGTTTTTTAAATTAACTAAAATAAAAAAAATAATAAATGAATCTGAAATTTAAACGGTTTACTACGATCTTACAACTATTAAGATAATATTAGAATAATATTTACCAACGCCGCAGCACCACACCCTACGTACGCGCGAATCAGAGCACGACTGACGCAATCGACGGAAATCGACGATCGGCAATCTTCGTTAAAACACGAATCGACGAAAATCGACGATCGGCAATCAAACGGTTAATATACGAAATCTATAAAAGATCAATGAAACTGAAAATATTGAAAATGTCGTGAAAACAGATGCTAAGAAGTACGCTGTCCGCCGTGAGCAATGTTGCGTGTATTACTGTTACGCTAATAAATTTTTCATCAATAAAAATGGTAAAAGATAAACAAAAAACTTATCGCAGGTGTAAAAATATAAAAGGTTAAAAAATGTATGTCACATAGAAAAATAACAATTAATTGTACTAAAATCTAAAAAAAATATTTTTGTCTTATTTTTTTTATTATTTTATGAAAACAGAGTCTTCAAATTCGGAGTATTTTTTTTTGCAAACCATGCACGGTTAATATTAGGGAGGCGAGCCAAATTAAGAGTAATATTACGTTATAATGTATACTCTCTTCAATTTGTATATGATATCCGCCATATATATTTTGTATAAATAACTAATAAAAGGTTAAAAGGAAAAAAATACAAAGAAAAATAACAAGAATTTATTAAAACAAAACCTAGAAAATAATATTTTGACATTATTTATTTCATGCTTATTAGGCTAAAAAAACGTATTGATGGTGAAATTTAATTAAGATTCACTTCACGAATAATATTTTTAACTACTTTAAATATAATAAGGCAATGTTATAAAGTATACTTTCTAACTCTTACATGATATTTATATTAAGTATTAATTTAATTTACCGCCTCCGTGGTGTAATGGTCAGCGTGTTTAGCTACCGTGCTGGAGGTCCCGGGTTCGATTCCCAGGGGGGGTGAAAATAAATATTAGTGATTTTACACTGTAATATTTAATTAATATTACCCTGGACTGGTTCCTGAAGCGCAAGAGTGATCACCTTGCCTTCATGTAAGTAATGATCAAGATAACACTGCATCAATTAGATGCAGTGCCCTATGCACCATTGGGTGCGGATAAGGTTTATAAGTAAAATAAGTAATTAATTTAATTTAAATTACAAACAAAAGTACCAAAATTACCAGCCGATGACGGTCGTCAGCCCCGTAAATGCCCAGACTTCCATATTCTTCTTCATCTTTACTAGAGACATCTATTGGTGAGATTCAAGTGATTCAAGAACAAGGTTTGTAAATTGGTTCATATATATAGAACTTCCAAGAATTTGAGTAGTGTGGTTTTCAAAAATGGGTAGAATTGGTGAATGTTACACGTGTGTAAAGTGATCACTTAAACCAGCCTATGACGGTCGTCAGCCCCGTAAATGCCCAGACTTCCATATTCTTCTTCATCTTTGATGAGATGTCAAAAAAAAAAGTGTTTTATGTAATTGAGTTTGGGGTATATGGTTATATATTTCTATCATGGAAGTAAGTTAGAGAATCGATTTTTAGCGAATATTGATATTTCTCAAGGTCACTCAATATTAAGGTAAATCAGTATTTAGATCTTAAAAATTTAGACTTAGAATACACGCCAAACTCAACGTCGGTCCATGAGTGACAAAATACAAACTAATTAAACTTCAACGATACGTATGAGTGTATTCTTTACGTACCGAGAAAAATAAATTTGTGATTTAATAATGGCCCATCTTTTATTTAATTATAATTAATAATTAAAAGACATTCTCTCATAACAAAGGACCGATGATTTTTGTTTTTCTAAAATTAGGGAAACGTTAAATGGCCCTTTTCGGGACCAAATAAAATATTTCATTGTTAGTTTTAATTGAGTTGTAAAAGGAATCCTTAACTTGAGATGGAATCGAATTTCATCACAGAACTTATGGACTTAACGATGCTTTGATTAATTAAAAATATCTTTATGAAATTACTCCGAATTTAAAGCCTCCATAATTACGTTGTTTCAGCATAGAAGGAATAAATTAATCATATTTTATTCCTTCGTTTGTTATAATAAATTGTATTATTTTTTGACATCTCATCAAAAATAAAGAAAAATATGGAAGTCTGGGCATTGACGGGGCTGACGACCGTCAAGGGCTGGTAAAGTGATCACTTTACACACGTGTAACATTAACCAATTCTACCCATTATTGACAACCACACTACTCAAATTCTTGGAGGTTCTATATATATGAACCAATTTAGAAACCTTGTTCTTGAATCACTAGAACTTCACTAGAGACCTATTGGTGAGATGTTAAGAAGCTTTTTTTATTAAGCAGAAACTCTTATATTAGTAAGTGAGGTAAGAATCCTGGATTTCCATCCATTTTCTTCTTCATCTTATCGATATTGCTTATTTCATTACAATCTATTTGAAAACTGAGAGTTGTCTTATTTTAGTTATTAATTTTTACATTTCCTCACATTATTCCACTAAGTTAAAAAAAATGTATGGTATGCACAAAATACCACATGCAAAAAATTTTTTTCTAGATTTTGCCATTACTTACCAAACGCCTTATGCCTTTTCACTGTCTTTATTTAGTTTTCTGTGAGGGAATTTTTAATACAGAGATAACTTTAGCGAGTCGTTAAAAAGGCTGTGTAAGAATTTCACTTGGCAATATTCATCCAAGAGCCTGAAAATTCTTATCATTTCCCGCTAAATAGAACACGTTATTTATGACGCAAGTGAATTGAGTATACGACCCAAATTGTTTGCGTCACGCTTTCGCGTCAAATCAGCAAAGATCGTTTTCTTCAAAATATCGTAAGGGTGCCTTAATTTTTGTACTCGTATTTAGAGACGCTAGATTTTTTTCCTTTTTGGAGTTATTTCTATCAATAAAATTCATACATGTAAATATTAAATATATAAATATAAATTTAATTTGATATTATCAATGATGAAGAAGAATATTGATAATTTGAGTAGTGTGGTTGTCGACAATGGGTAGAATTGGTGAATGTTACACGCTTGTAAAGTGATCACTTAAACCAGCCTATGACTGTCATCAGCCCCGTAAATGCCCAGACTTCTATATTCTTCTTTGTCTTTCATGAGATGTCAAAAAAAAAACACTCTGAAAAAAAACTTAATTGTTATAATTTTATTATATTGTTTATCTGCTTCGTATTTTGCCAAACCTACAAGTATGGAAAGATCTCGAAAAAATAAAACGAAATTGCTTTGTTTTTCATTATAATATACTTTTGTTTTTACGATACGTGAATTACATTTCATACCTACTCCATACGCCCTTAGACAGGACTATCTTATAAAATATTCTAGAAAATCATTCCCCTGACTGAACTCTGAAATATCCTGAATAATAAACGAAGGCTTACATTCCAAGAGAGAATTGTACTGTAACAAGGTACTGACCTTAACATTTCCTCATGTATTATAATTAAATATTAATATCCTTTTTTGCTGGATGTAAAATCCCCTTTGATACATTCCTGCACCGCGTAGTTTGCTATGTGAGACCCTTTAAAAATCATGAAACATTATTTGAACAGCGTATTCACTAACCAACCATCATGCCGCATCTGTGTAGGGAAAGGCAGAGAGATGGAACTCCATACCAATCTGTCTGTGCAAACAATCTTTGCTTCTTAGATATCCATGCATCTTCTCACACATACCCGCCAATTATTTAGACTCTTGACCTGACCGCTTTCAAGCATTTGACAAACCTGATCATGCCAAGTTTTTTTCGGTATTTACTGCTTTTTCCAACTTCATTTGCTTTATAAACTTGTTAACCCGTTATTTCCTCACTCATTTGTTCCACATATCCAAACCATCTCAATAAACCTATCTCAATTTTGTCGATTACTCCGTCTCATAAATACTCAATCATGCTAAGTTTTTAACGTTTATTCTATTTCCCTACTACATTCACTTCATAAATTGTTTTAATGTTCATTTTTCCTCATTCGTTACACATCGCTCACTCCTTTCAAGAACGTCATAAATCAAAAATCGTCAATTTTCAGTTCTGCATGTTTTCGGAATGCCCAGAAAATGTACTATATCCTTGCATAAGCGGCATATTTTTAACTTAATTTTTACACGCTACAGTGCAGAAAGTGTTGTTTTTGCATTTTGAAAAAAATATTTTGTTTCATTATTTTTTAAAAATATTAAATATTTTTCAAATGGAGAAAAAACCTTCAGGTCTTACCTTAAAAGATCCAAAATACATATTATTAATATGTACATGCTTACTTAGTAAATCTACTATGTTTTGTATCAATGTTTCTTGGTAAACTGCATTTTATAGAATAAAATAACCACTAATTAGTTTTTTCCGCATTAATTTTACATAACCAGTGTTACGGTGTTTTGTCGTAGCCGACACCCGTCTGATGATATCGGTAACGAAGAAACCCGGTCTGGGTATAATGCAAATGATGTGGAAAAAACTACAAAGTTTTTAATTAATTCTTTAATTTACTTCCGGAGTCCGCCTCCGTAGTGTAATGGTCAGCACGCTCGGCTACCGTTCTGGAGGTCCCGGGTTCGATTCCCAGGGGGGTCAAATAAATATAAGTGATTTTTTCACTCTAATATTTATTCCATATTACCCTGGATTGGTACCTGAAGCGGAGGGCTGATCACCTTTCCTGCATGTGTTAACAACGATCAAGATAACAATGCGTTTATATGATGCAGTACCCTATGCATCATTGGGGTGCGGATAAGGGTTTTGAATTTTGAATTTATTTACTTTATATACGTGTACATATTAGGTATTTGTATTTTGTTTCTTATTATATTGATAAAATTAATTTTTAATGGACATACTCATGAGATAGGGTTGTTTCCGCCACCCCAATGCCTCCTTCACTAAGCCACCCTCGCTCTGTCTGACCCCGGCATACCTGACTACAGTGCTTCTGACTCGAGTAACTCGACTCTCTAGTATAAGCGACTACAAGTGACTACAAGTGACTGCATTTTGTATTGAAACCGATGGGTAATGGACCATTATATTGCTCAAGCAGAGTTGGGGCAAAGAACTGAGCATATTTTATTATTAAACCTTAGTGCCACTATGAAATATGTTACTTTGAACCGATGGATATTTTATTTCTTAATACTGGCATTTATTCATAGTTCTTTCATCAAACCATATGTACATAAAAATGAACATAAAATATGTTTAATTAGCATTTCACTTAAATTTTTACAAAAAAAAACAAATGGCCCATTATTTTTGTTTTATTTGTAACATAAATATTGTTTGCAAAATAAAAACTCCATTAACTGAAAATTTTACGTCAAAAAATGAGAAAAAAACGAAATAAAAAAATGGCTAATCGTTTATAAGTGATTAATTGATTCGGCAGTCACTTTGTGGTAAAATTTATCCATTTTTAATTAATGTTTTACTTAGTAAATACCACTATTTCTTAAAATCTACTGTGACGGTGTTTGAAAATGATGCGGAATGCATCGAAACACGTGTCATAGTAGATTTTAAGAAATAGTGGTATTTACTAAGTAAAACATTAATTAAAAACGTTTATAAGTGAATAGAATGAATTGAAAAAGAAAACTCCCATACGTATAAACTGAGAGAAATTGTAGATACGTGAGCAGTTATACATGCAAAAAAATATATTATCTATTTAAAAATATAAAAAAATGATAAAATAACATAATAATGTTTTTTTTACATTTAATAAATAATAATATAAAACAACCCTATATATGGATATGAGGCATGAAGTTGGGAAGAGAATAATTAAAGAAGACTAATGAAATGCCATTAAAAGTATTTTAGCATAAAAAAAAACAATAACAAATTGATGATAGTAAGGAAGGAAAAGGAAAAAGGGAGAAAAGGGAAGGAGTTAGAGGGAAAAACTAAGGGAGGAGGTTTGATGGACAGTTAGGATTCTAATGATAAATAGTAAAGTCTCAGACGTTTCTTACAAGTTATTAGAGATGCATTAATTTTAAAATTGTATAAGTAGAATCAAACGCTTAAAGCCATTTTAGAATTTTCTAGTTTTGAAACTACCTTCCCTATATGCCCGTTTTTCACCTCCCTAGTTTGACACGCCTGATGTTAATACTCGAACACTGCACGAAGCTGTTCCACTGCACACGTTTCCGAATATTTCACACCGTTCGGAACAAACATTATTAACTTTGAACACCTGTCACAAAGCTACACATTCGAAAAATTTTCACAATGCTTTTTATATAATATGTATGTACCGTGTGAGCTTTGGAAGCTTGCACATGCTATCTCACGGTTTAGAATAAAGATGAATTATGTATTTCTATGTTTTTCTTTATATATTTAAATCCTCTTCAAAAAACATCTTACGGATGACCACACAGTCTATATCGTAGTCATATAGGAGAAAGTGACCAAGTGCATTTTTTATAAAAACGTGATCATTGACTATTTGATATCTTACTAGCTTTATATTGCCTTGCGAAAAATCCCAAAGGATTTTAAACTTAGAAGTTTAATTTATTGACTTGTAAAATATGACTTACAGCTTTTATTTTTATTTTTTGCTCATTAAAGTGATCACTAGACACATGTATAACATTCACCATTTCAACTTCATTCTATTCTTCTTCATCTTTGATGACATGCCAAAAAATCATATTAAAATAACTCCTGTAATCCACATTTGATGAACATGTATTTGGACACTCGTAATGATGTAAAATTAATGAGTTTACTTAAAAATAAAAATATGTTTACACGGAAAGTACAATACTTACTTTCAGAAAGTAAGTCAGAAATGAAGACTCTAAGGAGGATATCTGGCAAGAGTCTATGTGACAGAATAAGGAATCCTAGGATAAGGGAAATATGCGAGATCGAAAATGTCGTTAGATAGGGAAGGCAACAAAGGAGACAATGGTATGGACATGTGAGAAAAATGCAACAATCTAGACTCCACCACATTACACTGTAGACGAGCAGACCACCAAAGTGATGGATCGACAGCTGAGAACCGACACGCAGAAGGCTAATCCCTCTTAAAAACAGGCCACAAGGCTTATACCAAACTGAAGAAGAAAAAGAACACCATACTTGATATTTCATTTTTAATTCATGTTTTACTTAGTAAATACCACTATTTCTTAAAATCTACTGTGACACGTGTTACGATGTATTCCGCATCATTTTCAAACACGTATTTCAATCAATCGTGATATTTTTCGATGATGCGGATTTTCTTCTGATCTGAATTTATCCTTAATTTCTTCCGACACTTATCCACACCCAATGGTGCATAGGGCACTGTATCATATTGACGCATTGTTATCTTGATAGTTACTTACATGAAGGCAAGGTGATCACTACTGCGCTTCAGGGACCAGTAATATTTATTTAATATTACCCTGGGGTAACATTAAATAAATATTAGAGTGTAAAATCACTAACATTTATTTACACCCCCCCCCTGGGAATCAAACCAGATACCTCCAGCACGGTAGCTAAACACGCTAACCCTTATCCTTAATTAGTCTAGATAATCGAGATTTTACTGTATTCTTTGCACATTCTTGTAAACAAAATAATACGTAAAATCTAACTTTTCTGAATCATGTTAAGTAAATGCTCAACAAACCAAACTTCTTATGCTGTATTCAAAATATTTATATAATTAAACAAGCTTTACCTGAAATAATTTCAGCAAAGTAACTTCCTGATTCAACTGAGCAATTTAGACATGAAATAGGAAATAAGTATTCAAAGCCCTGTTAAAGTTTTCCAACGAAGAACCCTTGCAGATACTCCCTTATACGGAGAACGAAGCCCTTTAGTTCAACTTCAACTCTATATTCCGGTTATTCAAATGAAAATAAAAAGATGAAGGAATGGCGTCTTCAAGGGGACAATATGACTTCATGTGTGTTGCCTACTTTCAAAATCCGCCACATCCAATTTTATGAGATTTTAAAATAAATACTCTATCGGAATGCCACTTGTGGGTTTTTGTTTAAACTATTTATGCACTTAAAAACCCTGCTCAAAATACTGAAAATCAGCGTCGTATTTCAAATTTCGCTATATTCATGGAACTCTCCTTCTGACCCATATCGGCCAATCAGAGAGCGGAGATAGGTCAAAAATTAAGATGACGTCATTATCGGTTTGTGTATCGTGTTTTTGTGTTTTTTTTTTTAATACTGAGAAAAACGGACAAATTCTCTATTTCATAACATTTTATGTAAAGATAGACAAATCTTTGAAACATAAATGTACCATTTTTTGTAAAATCGACTTGCATGGATCTGGCGGATTTTGAAAGTAGGCGACACATATAATTTAAACGTTTATTTAATAATTCTACATAATAGTATATTATGATATTCATTCAACGTTCCCGGAACTTATTTTGATTAATTCATTTTGTCATAAGTTAAACTAATGGAAACATGGAACTGGAACAAGAAGGATGAAAGCATTGTGAACGCTCTTGAAATGCGCTCCCTCAGACGAATGTGTTTAAAATGAAGATATTAGAAAGGAATGTAAGGCTGAGCGAGGAATAATTGAAAAGATAAGGAAGAGTTCTTCACACCTTACATAATTTTATCGATAATTCTTATATCAATCATCCGAACATCTATCACACATAGTTTATGCGTACATTTGTCTGAGAGATCGCATTTCAGCCACATACAGCCTACTTTCATTGTTATTCAGCCAACTCCATGTTTAACTTACCATACATTAGGGTTGGAAGTAGGACTTCTTTGATATCATGGATGAAATAAGGAATTCTGGAGAAGAGTGTGAAATATTTAAGTACGACATTTTGATTGTGTCCAAATACTTGTTCACAAATCTGGATAATCTCTTATTATAGGAGTTTGTTTTCATATTTCCATCTCACCAATAGATGTCTCTAATGAAGTTCAAGTGATTCAAGAGCAAAGTTTTCAAATTGGTTCACATGTATAGAACTTCCAAGAATTTCAGTAGTGTGGTTGTCATTAATGGGTAGAATTAGTGAATGATACACGTATGTAAAGTGATCACTTAAACCAGCCTATGACGGTCGTCAGCCCAGTAAATGCCAGACTTTCATCTTCTTCTTCATCTTTGATGAGATATCAAAAAATAATATGAAAATAACTCCTGTAATTGGAGATAATCCAGATTTTGTGAACAAGTATTTAGACACACTCAAAATATTGTAAATTAAAAAGGCAATTAATAATAATTTACAAATAATAAATACACAAGTATATGATTTTGCTAAAAGTCGGTTATTAAATATGTTTCAAATCACTCACTATCCCTGATCCCTTTTGACTGTGACTGCCAATCAACACAAAAAAAATAAAGCCACTTGAGATCTTTCTAAGCTTCTTTCCCTAACCGTCAAAATATTTTGAATATAGTTTAGTAGACAGTGTTTTAGTATTCATCAGTATTGATAAAGAAGCGGTTTGCTTCGAAACCGGTAGACATTATAAACAAGTTATTATAAAATATTAATTGTGATTAAAAAAAGTTATATTTAAATTATATTATATTAATATTTAAGTGTTTTTGTATGATATGAATTATAATAAAACATTGCTCGTACTAGCAAATGCGATTTATTATCAGTTTCTTTCCTCTACTAAGCTTCCGTATATGATATATTATATCCTCAACTTGGCTTGTTTTTTTTGAAGAGATAGCAAGAAATGGAAGCTGTACAGCCTATTGTTTGATTTATCGTGCGACATTTAGGGGCATCATAAAAACAGCACCTTTGTTACAGTGTATTACTGGCACTGTATATATTTTGATATTTTTGTACCTTTGTATGTACGAGAGTAATAAATTATTTAATGTCACAATGATTCGAATAAAGCAAAAAACACCAAATAAAGCTTTCAATTAAGATCATAGGAATGTCAACATGATATCAAATAGGAAGGAAAAAAGATGTAAATCTGAGCATCCCAGGACTTTTAATTTTTCATTTTCATTTTTGCTTTTTGCCAATAAACACTTAACAAGAAGGTGTAAAGAATATTTTAAACGTGTTTTTTTCGAGAAGAAAATTTATTTGAGATACTTGAACATTATCGACTCTTAAATAATTAATTAAGACCCTTTTTACTGCTGTATCTTAATTTATTTTATAAAAATTATCAATGATAAAATATTATATTTTGTTAATATTTAATTTTTAAAAAATATATGGAAAGTATTTTATTTGTTCGAAGTAATTTTCGTTACACTATTTTCACATATATAAAAAGTTTCTCAAATTGAGACGACGCATATATGGATTTTAAACGAAAGAAGATGGAAAACTCATTATTCCCGAGATTACGACCTAGCGTTTGGCTGACTAAAGTGATTAATTTATACACTTGTGTAGCGTTCACCATTCTTCCTATTGTTGAAAATCCATATTGCATTAATTACATATATTAAATGTTGGTTTCTGTTCAATAAAAAAATGTACTTAGCTCAATCATAGATACTGCTGAGAACTCACATACGAAAGAAGGTGTCAATTAAAGGATATGTATACAACTTTCGAAATTCAAATAGTGTGGTGAATGTTACACGAGTATTAATGAATCAATTAAACCTGCCTTTGACATGTCGTAAGCACTGTAAATACCCAGACTTTCATATTCTTCATCATCTATATTGACATATCGAAAAATATTTTTTTTCCTTTTTTTCTTCTTCTCAATCTAATCTGCAGCCAGTGGTGCAAAGGGCACTGAATCGTATTGGCGCAGTATTATTTTAATATTTAATTACATGGAGACACTAGGTGATCAGCCTGCGTTTTAGGTTCTTGTCGAGAGTAGTAAATAATAAGGAGAAAAAAAAAAAAAATTAAGCTTTTATTTTATTCCTTGAACACCGAACACGAAGTCTTAGCACAGTAGCTAAACGCACTAACCATCAGCTCTTTGGAAGCAGATAATTCAAAACACACAAATTTATTTTGTATTACCTACCTTGAAATTTCATGGAATAAAGAAGCCGTTAGTCTAAAAAATAATACATGAAAAACAATTTGCAAGGTTCAAAACTTTTCCGTCTTTCGTTTGAAAATTTATACCAACCTTTTATTAGTAGTCGGTCTTCAAATCTAATACAGAATTTTCCTTAACATAAAACAATAACTTTTAAACATCATGTTACATATTTTTTCGTGGTATTTACGTATGAAAAACCTTTTGTTTTTTTAGATAAAGCTTAAATTCGTTACAAGTTCGGAAAAAAGAAAAGTTTTTTTAATAACGCTGACGACCGCTGACAATTTTCAAAAGTAACACCAAGTTTTTAACTCGTTTTGTTTATGTATGGTATGTAGATTTTGCTCGAAGCGATACAAGGGGCCGGAACTGTCAAAAACCGAGCGAGCAAAATCCGCGAGAAGTTCCTCAAATATCAATTGACGTTTTTTCAACTCGGCTCATGTTCTCGAAATCGGTTTTGCTGATTTCGAGTCATAAGTTTGCCGAATTGTTTGACATTTGAAATATTATAAAAGTTCTCGAAGGGAAATGACAAAGTTCGACTAAAGTTCTATGACATATCTGAACAGCACTTTCAATATCGATTATAAAGAATTCGTTTCATAAATAATGAAATCTGTTTCGGATTTTTACGTTCAAACGGATAACTAAACTGTATTTTACATATTTTTTTACATCTCAATTAAGATGAAGAAGAAAATGGAATTCTGAGCATTTACATCGCTTACGACCGTCACACGCTTGGTTAAGTGATCACTTTACACACCTGTAAAATAAATCAATTCTACCTATGATGGACAACCACGCTACTCACATTTTTAAAACTTCTAAATATATTGCTCAAACTTGAAACACAATATGTGCGAGTTCACAACAGCCATCTATGTTGGGATGAGGAAAACTTTTATTAAGCAGATACTCTTTCCATTAGTTTGTGAGTTCTGAATCCTGGGTTATATTCACATACTTGAGGAATGTTTGAAAACAATATTTTGGCCAAATATATTGGCCAAACTGCGAGAAATTTAAAGATTAGAATTAAAGAACATCATAGCGGTCTTGTTAGTAATTATTTTTCGGAATTTGCAAATCATATAATAGATACTAATCACTCATTTCACTCTCATAAATTAAAATTATTACACCTTGTTCCATATAAAGGCCAAATTATGAATTATCTTGAAAATTTAGAAATACAAAAAAACCTGAATTCTAATAATAATTTATTAAATAATATATTGTTTCAAAATTCTTCGCCATTGCTTTCCATTTTTCCTTTGTTTTCAAACTCCGTTCCTTGACTAACCCCTTCCCCTTACTTTCCCCTCTCCTTATTTATAGAACAATTTTATATTTTATATTTTAGTTATTATACAGACCTGAATGATGGAAGTTTAACTTCTGAAACATGTAGTCTATAATAAAATTCAAGTGGTAAAAAACGAATTTTTTTCTTTAATCATTGTAACAATATTTTCAATAAGGAAATGAGAAATGGTATTTTAATATAATTTTTATAAACATTAGGTTTGTTTTTTGTACATATTTATTTATTGGACAATTTACAAAGCGTCATTTTCATTACCTCAAGGGTGTTTAACTCAGGATATATGTATGTACATATTTTTTTTTTTAATTACACCCTTTTTATGTTTTTGCTGATAAGATTTTAATCTGATATTTTTCACTCGGTAAAGATTGGAAAAGCTAATCAGCAAATATACAACGTTTATATACACCAACATTTTGTTCATTTTTTAATGGTACCTAAGTATGTTTAAATGTCATGCTGGAAATTTCTGGTTCAATTGCCAGCGGGATGAAAATGACCACTGGTCAGTATTTGATAATGTCTTAATAAGGCGAAACGAGTCACATACTGTCATATATATGCAAATAAAGTAGAATTCGATCCAATAACCGTGTTTTTATTTTTGAATATATTACCCGAAAATTAAAAATGGAAATCTACCAACTGCCTGCAATTACAATAAATAAACCAACCTTTAAAATGATTAAGGAAACACTTGTTTTTATACCACTTGAGTAAAATAAACTACTATTAATATCATATAATATAATTTAAAAACTAACTAACTAACTAACCATCACGGCGCTTCCCCGTAGAGGTAGGCAGAGAGAATAGAGCGCCACGCCACTCTGTCCTTGCAAACATTCTTTGCCTCTTCTACGTTCATGCATCTCCTCATACATACCCGCCGATTGTTACGACTCCTAACCTGACCACTTTCAAGTATTTGGCATACCTGATCGTGCCATGTTTTTCTCGGTCTTCCTCTGCTTCTTTTCCCAATCGGCGAGTAATTATGAAATGGAAAATCGTAAAGTTATTTCTTCAAGTGGAAGAGGCGAAGAATGTTTACAAGGACAGAGTGGTGTTACGCTCTATTCTCTCTGCCTACCCCTGCGGGGAAGCGGCGTGATGGTTAGTTAGATTTTTTTTTTACGTTTTGTTAGTTGGTCACTTTCTCCTGTACGACAACGATATATAAATTGTGTATGAGTGTGAAATATCTCATTGTACTTGAATGAAAATCATGAAAATATTAATGTAACTTAATTTAGTTTAAATATATTTTTCAAACAAATAAATAAAATAAAATTTATCGGACGCGTCGACATCACACGCGAAACCTTTTTTTTATTACAGCACTCCGCACACATTCCGGACTGCTAAAATAAATTAACTAAATAAATAAACATGGCCTCCTTCGGATGTTTGAAATATTCACAAATACGCAATACACATTAATCAAAATTCCCAGCTCGCTTAGCCGAGTTAAAATTCCCCTCACGCCGCTGCTGGGTTTTTCATCACTTTAAAAGCAAACGCTTTCACTGTTAAACATTTGTTTATTGCGTAAAACAGTTTACACTTTACGCAACGATCGTCCATTGTCTCCTTCCTGTTGACTCTGCAATTTTATATATTCGTGTATTTGTTCCTAATCCTTCGGGATTTAATCCTTCGGGAGAAAGAGTTTAATCTAATGAAAGGACGATAAAAGAATTTTCAAATTTTAATTAAATTAAACACTTGAACAATCTATGTTTTAATTTTAAATCAAACACAGATTTTTTGAGTCTACTAAGTTGTATTTTATTAACAAAAACACATAAAAAATTATACTGTGACAATTGTTTCGCCTTGTTAGGGCATTATCAAACGAATGTGAAGATCAAATGGACTACGGTCCTTATGTAGCTATACAATTCTAAGTGACAGTTTTAACACGTGCAGCAATAATTTATGGGAGACAACAGTAGCTAATGGGGGATGTAGGTATGTACCCTTTTATTTATTTTCTGGGAAAGGAAGAATTTATTGACATGGCCATATTTTAGAGAATTAATATTTTAAAGCTTAATACAATTGTTGGTAATATTATTTTTATAATAATTAATATTAATATTAAAATTATTTTTAATTTTATTATTAATATTAATTATTATATTATTTTAACTTGAATAATCCACTGAATTGAGTTTTATTTTTATAAATATATTTTTATTCGTTAGTTTTAATTTGTACCAGAAGATGAAAACAATTGTCGTTTTCGAAACTAGTCGTAAATAAAAATAAAACTCAATTCAGTGGATTATGCAAGTGTTTAATTTAATTAAAATAATCATGTCATTCCACAAAGTTAATGCCGAATCAATAAATAATGCAAAGAATTTTCGGTAGCGAAAACGCCTGATTATATTGTAATAAACACAACACAAAATTCTCTAAGCTAATGCGTTGTTTATCGATTTTTTTTGTGAGATACGTGTTAAAAGTAACGCATCTTTTTTTCTAACCATCATTCACACAAAATGGTGCATAGGGCACTGCATCGTATAGAAGCAGTGTTATCTTGAACGTTAAATACGTAAAGGAAAGGTGATCAGCCTTGCGTTTCAGGTACCAGTCGAGTGTAATATTAAATAAATATTAGAGTGAAAGAAATATAAATTTAATTGACAATAATTATTTTTGATTTGTGTTCAGATGGTTTGGACATGTGGAACGCATGTGTGGAGCAGTACATAAGTATTCCTAAAACGTGTATAAAAATTATTAAATAAATTAATGTAAATCTTTTTAAGAAATAACTTAAATTAATTTTTTTTAAAGAGGCTTCTCTGCAGGAAAACAAGTGAAAATAGGGATGATAATGGAGGAATATACATAAGAAACTTCCAGATCAATTGAGAATAAATATTCATTGACTGATCTATTACAATAAATAAAATTGCCTAAAATTAAAATGAAAATAAAGAAACACACTAACTTAATATCACACCGTTTCCCCACAGAGATAGGCAGAGAGAATAGAACGCCACACCAATCTGTATTTATAAATAATTTTCCGTTTCTACCTTCATCTATGTCCTCATACATTCCCGCCGGTTATTCTGGTCCCTGATCTGACCACTTTCAAGTATTTTAAATACAAGATCATTAAAAAATCACTTTTATTTATTTCACCCCCTCGGGAATCAAACACAGCATTTCCAGCATAGTAATCAAACATGCCATCCATTTAATAATAAAAAGAACAAAATTTTAATGTACATAAACGTTTTATTTATTGTAACTGCAGACAGTTGGTAGAATTCCATATTGAATTGTTGGGTAATAAATCCAAAATAAAACAAGGTTTTTGTTGGATTGAATTCTACATTTATTTATGTGTATCTAAATACGTGACGCGTTTTGTCTTCTTAGGACATTATCAAACACTGACTAAAAATATTTAAAAAATGTCCTTAAATACTTATTATATTATATGTACTCCTAGACTTAGCATATATTGTTAGTATAGCAAAAGCAAATATTGTTAGTATATAAAGACATTTTGTAAATATTTTAAGTCGGTGTTTGATAATGTCCGAAGAAGACGAAACAAGTCACGTATTAAGAAATACATAAATCAATGTAGAATTCAATCCAACAAAAACCTTATTTTATTAAGAAATACATAAATCAATGTAGAATTCAATCCAACAAAAACCTTATTTTATTAAGAAATACATAAATCAATGTAGAATTCAATCCAACAAAAACCTTATTTTATTAAGAAATGCATAAATCAATGTAGAATTCAATCCAACAAAAACCTTATTTTATTAAGAAATACATAAATCAATGTAGAATTCAATCCAACAAAAACCTTATTTTATTTTGGATTTATTGCCCGACAGTTAAACGTTTTATGTTCGCTGATAAGCCTTTCAAATCTTCGCCGGGTGACAAAAATCAAATTAAAACACAATCAGCAAAAACATAAAAACGCGTGTAATTTAAAAATTAAAAATTCACACTCGTACGGGGTAGGTTCCACCCCTGCTCTTTCGGGAAGCCGTGCAGAAAGGCGACATGTCCGTTCCCGCGGGATTTATAATTTTGATATGGTAATGTCATTTGTTTGTTTTTATTCCAGTTTTCACCGCGAAGCACGATACGACCGCTTGTGTCCCCATCCAGACAAACACACACACACACACACACACGCACACACTTGCTTGTCATCAGGGGAGGTCAACATATTAAACAATTAAATTATGTAAACATAATAATAAAAAATAAAAAAGTTTGTTTTTAACCACTTTTTTATTGGTACACTTTTTCTCCAACCGGTTTCGACAAGAGCCTTGTCATCATCAAAAACCAGTTGGAGAAAAAGTGTACCAATAAAAAAGTGGCTAAAAACAAAGTTGTTTATTTTATAAAGCTTATAAAATAAAAATACAAACTAATTATCTGCGAAAAAAAATCATGAAATTTATCGTGTAATAATTTAAATAAAACCTTGTTTTTTAAATCACAACGAATAGTGATTTTATTTTTTTTGGATTTATTTATAGTGATTTTAAAACAAAGTAATTTTTAAATTATAAAATAGAGCTCACAAAGTAAGTGCTTCAAATATAAATTATGATTATTTATGTCATCTCGAAATTTTAAAATAAATGAACAAAATATGGAAGTCTGGGCATTTAAAAGGCGTATAAACTGTCATAGCCTTGTTAAATGGTCACTTTACATACAAAAAAGTGTAGCAAATTCATTTTGTCATTTAAATTAAGATGAACAACAGCTTTATTGCATTCAATTACATTTTTATGTTTTTGACATCTCAATATAAATGAAAAAGAGCGTGGAAGTCTAGGTTTTTACAGGGTTTATGGCCTGTCACAGACTGGTCAAGTAATTACTTTTCACACGTACAACATTCACCATAATGTTGGAAATTCATTTAATCAAATTTAGCCAAACACCAACTTTATTGTTTTCAAACATATATTAATGTTTTTAACATATTAATATAAATGAAGAAGAATATGGAACTTATTTATTTTTTTACAAAAATGTTAATAATATTAGTATATAACCACTCACCGAGGTTTTTATGTCTACCGGTTTCGAGACGTACCCGTCTCTTCGTCAGAACAGACACTATTACAGCATTCAAACAATACTACCCTTCACCACCATAGCACCATTTGTACACTCAAAACTACACAAAATGTCTAACACATGCGATTTTTGGTCGACCCGAAGACCAACATGCACTTAAGTTTTTACGACAGACATGCGTTACGAGCCGAGGAGAACATTTTGTGTAGTTTTAAGTGTGTAAATGGTGCTATGGTGGCGAAGGGTGGTATTGTTTGCATGCTGTAATAGCGATTCTCCTGACGAAGAGACGAGTACGTCTCGAAACTGGTAGACATAAAAATCTCGGTGAGTGGTTATATACTAATATTATTAACATTTCTGTGAAAAAATAAATAAGTAAAAATGACTTACCACAACTTAAATGCTTTAAATATTAAAAATAATGAGAATGAGAATGTGGAAGTTTGGGTATTTACATCCTATCAAATGCTAGCATAAAAGTCATAAACCATGATTGACATCAACACATTCAAGTTTTCGAAATTTATGTATTGTTTAAAACATATGTGGCAAAATGTATGGTAAATGTTTGGATGGTAAAATACTAAATGAATTAAGTCTGAGATAAGCATTATTGATAAAATTAAGAAAAGTGTGTTCAGATTTTTGGATATGTAGATGAAATGAGAGGGGAAAGAAAGAGAAACAAATTTATAAAGCGAATTCGATTGAATATATGATCTGAGGAAGATCGAGGAAAACTGGGAAGTATTCATATTATTTTTTGACATCTCATCTAAGATGAAGAAGAATATGGAAGTCTGGGCATTTACGGGATTGACTACCGTCATAGGCTGGTTAAAGTGAGCACTTTACACATGTGTAACATTCACCAATTCTACCCATTATTGACAACCACACTACACAAAGTTCTATATATATGTGAACCAATTTAGAAACCTTGTTCTTGAATCACTAGAACTTCACATGTGTAAAGTATGTTAACATGAATTTCTATGTTACACGTGTGTAAAGTGATCACTTAAACAAGCCTATGACGGTCGTCAGCCCCGTAAATGTCCAGACTCCCATATTCTTCTTCATTTTTGATGAGATGTTAAAAAATAATATTAATATATACATTACAAACATTTAAGGCGTGTACATTAAAAAAAAAAAACAAATTAAAAAGTAAGAAAGAAGACTCTTGTTAAATGTGTAGGAGAATCCCGCTTCGGAAGACTCCTTTGGACACATGGAACAGATCAATATCCAATGTGATATTGTTCAACATAGCGGTAGGTCTTCCTACAGGCATAACCATCGGCAGGTTGGTCCTGTGTATAGGAATGTGAAACAATCTATGCCGACGCTGTCTTAGGTAACTATCGGGAACATACAGACCAATGCTCCGGATAATTTATGGATTATCGGGAACGATTTTGGAAAGAAAAGTGAAAAAAATTTATAAAGTGAATTCGATTGAAAATATGATCTGAGGAAGATCGAGGAAAACTTGGTATGATCAAGTCTTCAAGTGCTTTTGCGTTTTTGGGTCGGGAGTCGGCGGGTACGTATGAGGAGATGCATGAATGTAGAAGAAGCGAATACTGTTTGCAAAGAAAAAGCGATGAAGCATTCTGTTTTCTCTGCCTATACTTGTTGGGAAGCGGTTTGATGGTTTTCCTCAGTCTTTTTCCGCATTATATTCGCCTCATAAATATGTTTTAAAGTTCTTTCTTAACTCATTCGATTCACATGCCCAAACCATCTCAACACACTTATCTTAATTTCATCGATAGTACTTATCTCTGCATCCCATTCTTTCTTTATATCACAATTGGTGTATGATAATACAAATTTTTATATTATTTATTTATTCGGCATTAACTTTGTGGAATGGCATGATTATTTTATTAAAATTAAACACTTGAATATACCACTTTAATGAGTATTATTTTTATTTACGACTAGTTTCAAAAACGACAAATGTTTTCATCTTCTGGTACAAATTAAAACTAACGAACAAACATATATTTAGGTGTATATATAGGTTAAAAAATATAGGGAGGGGGGTTAAGGAACAATATTTTGTGTAAAAGGAAACATTGATAATAATGGTGACGTATTTTGAAACAGTATGTCCGCCTCCGTAGTGTAATGGTCAGCACGCTCGGCTACCGTTCTGGAGGTCCCGGGTTCGATTCCCAAAGGGGATAAAATAAATATAAGTGATTTTTTTCACTGTCATATTTATTCAATATTACCCTGGACTGGTACCTGAAGCTGAGGGCTGATCACCTTTCCTTTATATGTAAACGATCAAGATAACACTGCGTTTATATGACGCAGTGCCCTATGCACCATTGGGGTGCGGATAAGGGTTTTATTATTATTTTATTATATTTTGAAACAGTATATTATTAATTAATGTTTTATCTTAATTCAAATTTTAATGTTTTTCTAAATTTTCTGAATTATTCATGACTTGACCTTGATTTGTTATCAAACTCATTAAAGTGGTATATTAAAGTGTTTAATTTTAATAAAATTTAAATTATTAAATCACGATTAATTCCTAATTACCCTTATTGAACTTATTTTCAAAAAAAATATATAAATTCCTTGAGTTTGGTTACCACTGTCCTTACATGTACATTATATTATGTTCAAACGTTTGTTATTTTGAGAGAATTCTACATTGCTGTGTTTACAGTACTGCAAGGTTGATAGCCCAGATTCCCATGCTGTGTTTTAACGCAACACAAAAAATAATAATTTTTACGATCACTTAGATTTATTTGCTGAACTGTTTCCAGTGTTACATATTAAGCAGAGTGGTAATAAAACGCACTCTAAATTCGACCTATCCGAACAGTTTAAGTAAATAAAAGTCTGGGTATTTACAAGGCTTACGACCGGTTACAAACCTGTGGTTTAGAAGAAGACTTTATAGACGTGTGACATTAATAATTGTCAATGTTTAACGAGAATAAAGTGATCACTGAAACAAGCCAAATGTACAATAAATATATATATATTTTTTACATTTGTAGAAATTTGAGATTTCTCCAATAAGGAGTTGCCATCTCAACAAAGATGAAGAAGAATATGGAAGTTTGTATGGCAGTCTATGGAGAAGTAAGGTGAATGTTACACGTGTACAAGGTGATCACTTAAAATAGTCTATGGCAGATTGTTAGGATTGTACATACCCAGACTTAAATATGTAAAAATAACTCTTTAGTAAAAAAAAACAAATTTGTGTACAAGGATTTGAACACACTCAACATGTTGTGAAATTATGTATTTTTTTCAGACGTATATTTTCGTCACTACGATGTTTAAAAAGAAAAGGACGACATGTTTTGTCTCTACGAAGATTACTATGGACGAGACAAGTCAACTATGGTTATGACGACATATTTCGTCACCGTAATATTGACTACGGTAATGACGACTTACTTTAACGATGCTTACTTTGATGGTGACTACATATGTATTTCATCATATCAATGCTAATTATGGACTTAAAATAAATCGGTCTGTTGCCTATAAAAATAATCGTTTGCTGTATTTATAAACAAACTTTCCAATTATGATGATTTGAATATGAATTTGACGTAAGAAGTCTTTATCATATTATAAACATTTTTTAAAAATATTAATTTACTTAATAAAAAAACAAAAAAAAACTTTGTTTTTAACCACTTTTATTTATCGTACTTTTTTCCAATCGTTTTCGACAAGTAAATGCTCATCTTCAGTAATAAATATGTACATATCCATCCCTCAAGATGACAAAATGCTCGCCGAAACCGGTTGGAGAAAAAACTAACAAAAAAGAAAGTGGTTTATAACATGGCTTTTGTATTTTTTTTTTCAAAACATATTACATACATAAGTCATATATTTAATATTCCCAATGAGTTATTTCTATTTCTCATTTTGGAACATGGGATTAAGGTTAACAAGACTGGAACACAAATAATAAAGTTCCAAAATTTTTTTTTAAATAACCAAAACTCATGGCAAAATATAAAAACAATAAACAGAAATAATAAATAGGCATAAAAATCATATTAAAAATAAATAAATGAGAAAAACATAAGGTAATAAGCATATTAAAAATTATATTTCAAGCATATTTATATTTATTCGAAGCTTATTTCATAATGTTCTGAAAATGTGCCACAAAGTATATGCGAAAAACATTCAAAAGATCTCAAATTGTTTTTAAGTATAAATGAGTAAATTTCTAAATCACTTTACTTTTATTTTTTAAACTAAAATAAACATTTTTAGTTATGTCCGTTTGATTGGTGCTCAATTGATCGTGTTGAAAGATTTCCTGTCTCATTCTTCCGCCAACAGTGTTATTACTTTAAAGTAAATTTCCTCCCCGTTCTGGGAAATTGAGAGATAAAATGAGAAGAAAATCGTTGGAGAGAGCATCCCTATATTTCAGATTAATGGTATGCAGCGCCACGTTTGGGGAGGGAATTCCCCCGGGGTCGAAATCGTCGAAGTGGAAAACATTGCTTTTTATTAGTGGAACAAAAAACTGATGAAACTCCTTTGGTATAATCACTTAGGAAAATTCCGTTAGTTTCCATGTTGAAAAATTGCATACATTATCTGAACGCATTTGCCATGGATGACTCGTATATGAGTCTTTGTGTAAGTCATACTTTGAACGTAAGAAAGATCGGTCAGAGAAACATTACTTTAAGATTTTACCAGAGCAAATTCACACATAGGCCTGCCACGGATGACTCGTTTGCGATTCTCTACGTTTATAATAAAGTCATACTTTCAACGTAAAAAAGATCGATCAGATTAATAAAACTTAGAGATTTAGCCACATATACAACGAGAAGGATATTCTTAACTAGAGCAAAATATAACAAAATTTATAATTGAAGTATTAACTTTGTGATTTTCAATTTTATAATTAAAACATTGTTTTAAAATCACCTATATTGGGGTTTTTAAACAAAGTTTTATTTTAATTACAAATTATAATAACATATGGCCCTTAATGTAAAGAACACAGATTGAAAATCTGCAATAAATATCATATTTAAATACATCGGAATGTAATTTAATATCTCTGATGTATTTGTTTTATGATTTCTACTCGTTCAAAACTAAAAGTCATTTTTCAAAAACAATGATTTTTGCAGCATAATATGTAAAACCGCCTTCACAGTAGTAATTTTATTACAATTTGTACCCCAAGCGAAATCGACTAACAATTTAGTGATATAAGGTGGTGAACTATCTATCCTTCTCCATTCATGTAAATACGAAAGATGTTTCATCTCAAGTTGAGATACCAATAACAACATATGTAATCATAATTAATCTCACCTGTAGTCAGTGCCTTCTCCCAATTGTCGAACAGCTATGGGGAACTCAGAAAGACCGTGGGACTTCAGAAGCTCCTGAAGCCTGACGAGTCCTTCGTTGTTTTCGTATATGATGGTGAAAGACTTCCACCCCCATGCTTTGACAATATCTACATATGCCTGAAACAATGGAAAAGAAAAATTAGAAATCAGAATAAAGTTTGCGTATCTGAGTATGATACATTGTATAACTTATTTATTTGAATGCATTATAAGATAAATTAAATTAGCGAAATTTCCGCTAGTAAAAAGTTTATAATTTTATTTCCTTAAATGTCGGGTTGTGGTCCCGTGGTCAGTGTCGCGGACTCTTAAGTCAGAGTTTCTCGGTTCGAACCCACTCTACCACAATTTGATACCTATTTCTAATAATATGAAATTGAAATATTTGTGCAAATATTAAAAACACGAATATTTCTCTTAAAAAATAAATTTTGAATCGTACAGTTTACCTGTCAAAGAATTAAGAAATTTCCCATGTAAATAAAACTATTTCAAAATTAAGAAATTTTGCATGTAAATAAAACTGGTCTTTGTTTATATAATCGAAAAAAAATTGAAATAAAAAGAAGTAATCAATAAAGAAGATCTACCCATAATAAACAAAAAAAACAATGCAATACGCAACCAAATTTGTTCGGTAATTGGCGTTATTAGATTTAAATGATTGAATACTAAATTAATGCCAAATTGTGAAATAAACCATGAGTTTGAAAAATGCAATACGCAACCAAATTTGTTCGGTAATTGCCGTGATTAGATTTAAATGATTGAATACTAAATTAATGCCAAATTGTGAAATATATCATGAGCTAGAAAAATGCAATACGTAACCAAATTTGTGCTCTAATTGCATTAATAGATTTAAATAATTGAATACAAAATTAATGCCAAATTGTAAAATATATATATTGAGCTAGAAAAATGCAACACGCAACCTTATTTGTGCTCTGATTGCCGTGATGAACGTGTTAAGTGATCAAATCCATAAACCGAATGAAATATTTCAATTGGTTTTCTTTTAAAAAAATGTGTTTTTTTCTTGTTTTTTTTTTATTCGACTGCCAATCTCTAGTAATGTAACGTTTGCATATAGTTCAGGTACAAGGGGGTTGAATTTGAATTGCAAGCCTACCATTTTTATATCCCGACGCAAAAATAGAGTAATTAGTATTCCCGAAGAACAAACACAATTTTATCCCGAACATAATTCAGCGCTCGCACAACTTGATCTCGGCTTTCCGACGTAAATTAAGAATCTGGAAAATTTCCCGGCCTCTGAAATTGAATTCCGCGGTAATTTTCATTTCGTTTAAATTTAAAGAAACATTTTCCGGAGGGCTCGCTAATGAGGTCGTCTCGCCGCCTGCGCCTGCGAGCTCACAAAGGGCCAGAAAGTGTTAAGGGCCGTTCCCATTCGCCCCCGCGAACCCTTTGCCGGCCGGTCGAGTGTGAATGGGGTTTTAAAATAGCTCAATTATTCCGAGTGTCTTCATGCACTGTTCAAAGCATAACGATCAGTAGTTCAAAATATTTTGCGGTATAATTTTTTATTTATTTGTTTTCATCGAAAATAATTTAGTAAGAAATACGCGGTGATTAAAATATAATGCAGACGGTTACCCTATCTCACGACATTAATAACTGGTTTCTATATCGCTCACTCCTTTCAACAAGTCATTTATCAAAAAACTTGATTTTTCAGGAGATCGTTTTTAATGTTTAAGAATATAATAAAATGTATTAAAAATAAATATCAAGCCATTCATTGAACTTTTTACTGTGCAACAAATCTTTTTACGTAAAACTTGAAGGTTTTTTCTCCATTTGAAAAATATTTACTAAATTAAAAAAAAAAAACAATACCTTTCCTTCAAAATGCAATAATAACACATTCTGCTTTGTAGCAGGTAAATATTACGTTAAAAATATGCCACTTTTGCTGGGATATGGTATATTTTCTGAGCATTCCGAAAACATGCAAAACTGAAAATTGACAAATTTTGATATATGAAATTTAAAACAAGCGAAATTTTTAATAGAAAGACCATTCGTTTTATACATTTAAAATTCGGTTGATTTTTTTCTCATTTTTCTCCATTTTTGGATTATTTATTGATATTAATTAAAGATTATAGTGTTTTTTTTTTTAATTTTCTATCATGTATGATACGATTTGTATACGCAACTTTTATAAAATATTTTCACTCTACAAAACCTGAGACGTAACTGTCGAGTTATATTGATAAAATGTGCAACAGAGTATCACTGAAAAACATTCAAATCTTTCGCAACAAAAAAATCTAAAATCTTGTATGCATGTTAAATAAAAGGGTCTCTGCTAAATAAAAGCTTCCCAAACCAACCAATGATGGTTCTAGTGAATTCACTAGATGTATGGTTGTCAATCATGGGTAGAATGGAAATGTTACACTTGTATAAACTAATCACGCTACCAGTTTTTGATATGTCAATACCCATATTTCCATATATTTCTTTATCTGTGTTGAGGTGTCATAAAGTTCAAACCATTCGTTTAAAAATACCATACATGAATCGTCTCAAGTTGAGATATGTATAATATTTATTGATAAGTCATCCTTAGGGTTACTAATCCAAAATCAAATAAAATAGAATGATCTAAAAAATAATGACGACATTCAGTATGCCATACTTCTAAAATTACCATCATTATCAATGTACCGATGTCACGTACCACCCGTTACAACTATTTTACAAGTCAAAGCACCCTTAGAATCGTATCTCAAAATGATAAGATGCAAACATCCCTTATTCACTCGCGCGATTATTTATTTCACATTACATGTCATAGGGTACAACCATGCGACGCGTACAATCAAGCTACTTTGAATTTTGTAACAGGAATAGGAGTTAAATCGCTTAGTCATATTTATGTATATGCTTAAATTATTAATATCACACGGGTTGTATAAGATATTTCAAAGCAAAGGATTCGAGATGCTGAATTAATTAAGATAGCATACCGATTACGCTCCCATTGACAAATATCTTGTAAATGATATTTTGAAGGATACTGTATAAAACATTTTAAATGTGTTTTAGTGTGAGATACTAGTTTACGAATCTGGGTTTTTATACTAATATTACTATTATGTTATTTTTACTTTTTGATATCTCAATATGAAATAACTATTAAGAAACGTCTGAGATATTTCCATCTATTATTAGAATCCTAACTGTCCATCAAATCTCCTCCGTTAGTTTTTCCCTCTGCCTCCTTCCCTGAACTCATTTTTTCTTTTGCCTTTCTTATTATTATCAATTTGTAATTTATGATTTTTTTTATGTTCAAGTACTATCTACCCTCTGATTACAAAAAAAATTATATAGTATCAAATGTTTTGAGCAATATCACTTGTCTGTTTTTGGTTAGTTGGAAAATATTGCTTTTAAGCAATAAGCCTGCCAATGTACTTATTTCTTTTCTGAACAAGTTTAAATAAATAAACTAGATGAAGAAAATATGGAATCCTGGGTATTTACAAGGCTTATAACCTGTAATAGGCTGGTTAAGTTATCACTTTACATACGTGTACCATTCTGTCATTCAGTATTCTATTCAGTATCATATTGGCCCACACTAGATTATCCCTCCTGTACACAACACGGATTAAAAAAAATATTTTAAATATGAATAAGCAAAAATGCACTTAATGATCTTAAAACCTTGTACGTAATAAGCAATTCATTCAAACCCTTATCCACACCCCAATGGTGCATAGGGCACTCATCATATAAACGCAGTGTTATCTTGATCGTAAACACGCGAAGGAAAGGTGATCAGCCCTCCGCTTCAGGTATCAATCAGTCCAGGGTGATATTGAATAAATATTAGAGTGAAAAATTCACTTTTATTTATTTGACCCCCCCTGGGAATCGAACCCGGGACCTCCAGAACGGTAGCTGAGCGTACTGATCATTACACTACGGAGGCGGACATAAGCATAGCAAATAATAAATGCAACTCACATCTAAAAAAAAATACATTTGAAGCACTAACTTTCTGATTTTGCATTTTATAATTAAAATATAACATTGTTTAATAATCACTAAAAATATTTTATTGTAACTTAATTATAATAAAGTTATTATAAAATATTGTAAGCGATTTCAAAACCAAGTTATATTTTAATTATTAAAAAAAAAACATTCTCTCATAAATAACCATCACGCTGTTTCTCGCAGGGGTAGGCAAAGAGACTAGAACTTCACGCAGATCTGTCATTGCCAACAATCTTGTCCTCGTCTACATTCATATATCTCATCATACATACCCGCCGATAATTTCAACTCCTTACCTGACCACGTTCAAGTATTTGAAATACTTAATTATGTCAAGTTTTCCTTGGTCTTGTTCGGCTTCTATTATTATTTTGTCAACAAAAAATTGAGCTCTCTCTAAATCTTATTAATTAAATTAATTAATTACATGATAGGTAACTTCCACAGCAGTTAATACAGAATGATCAAACTTAAGATTTATTTGAGATGAAATTTCATTAACCTACCAGGTCCTGTACGATGGACTAGAAAACCCCCTAAAACATTGCATTTTATTATGTTATTTATATTTGAGGCACTAGTTTTGTGACATTCTATTTTAAAGTTAAAATGTAACTTTGTTTTAAAATCACTATTTTTTTTTCAAATCCTTATCCGCACCCCAATGGTGCATAGGGCACTGGGTATAAACGCAGTGTTATCTTGATCGTTAACACATGAAGGAAAGGTGATCAGCCATCCGCTTCAAATACCAGTCCAATGTGATATTGAATAAATATTAGAGTGAAAAAATCACTTATATTTATTTAACCCCCCCCCTGGGAATCGAACTCGGGACCTCCAGAATGATAGTCGAGCGTGCTGACCATTACACTACGGAGGCGGACATTACAAAAAACAATCATTAACTGCATTTTTTCTATCCTACAAATTCCCTTTTTCGGAGCATGCGTTATTTATAGATACTTCGGATGGTGAAGGTGAAAATGCATAAGGTTGGAAATAGGAGCAAAGGAAAATATTTTAAATATATAAATGAAGATAGGTCAGATAAGGAATGGGAACAATCGGAAGGAGTGTATGAGGAGATGAATGAATTTGCATAGAAAGAGTTATGTAGCGTTCAATTCAATTATGTGCGTATAGTTAAAATGTTTGAACGAGATATTTGATTTATTTCACTCAAACTACTGCGCGCCACAACTGTGTGGAAGCGAGACAGCAATTGTTATCTGAATTTTTCCATGAAACCACGCCAGGATTCGCTCAGTCAATCTGTGGACATGGTACTGGCTACACATAATTTTTTGCAAACTCCGTATTATTATTATTGGGTACATACAATATTTATATGAATACGTCTAGGGTCTTAAATACCCTCCTTCGAGTCATGCGTAATTTTTAGATACATTGGGCAAAGAAGGTTAAACATTTTCCTGTGGAGCATTATAATCATCCGTTGCTAACGATTCCGTTGCTAATCAACGGAAGCAAAGCCGTTGTTAGTGTTTCATTTCGAAATCACGTCGTTAATCACGTTAGAATATTAAAATTATGATTGTAAGGTAACGAAAAGTTTTAACGAGCCATCAGGGATACTAATGATCTTTCTAGGGTTGAAAAGCTTTAATTATATTAATATTATTTATTTCAACCGAAAAGAAGGGTTGAAGAAATACATAAATAAAGTAATTAAATATTTGCGCCAGAAGATGGGCAATTTTTATATATATTTATATATATATATTTATATATATATATATATATATATATATATATATATATATATATGTGAAACGAATTTTTCTAAAAGCTTTTAATATCACGATATTGATATCTCAATATAAAAAAAGAAGTTTTCTACGATGGGAATACGGTCTTCGATATGTTTCAGTTATATTGATTTATATTTGAATAAATATTTTTTACAGCTCGAATCGAACATTCACCTGTGATAAATTGTGTAAAGATGATTTACTGAAGCAGGGGCGCGCATTCCATATGCGCACAAAAACAATGCCTACCCTAACTTACAATTAAAAATTAAAAATTAAAATTTGATTCCATCATGTAATTTTTTTAAGTCAAAGGCTAAAAATTGGTTGCAGCATACATTTTTAAGTAGAGATGACGGCTTCATCAATGAAAATAAAATTGGCGAGTCAGAATAATTGGGGAGTATGTATGAGAATATGTATGAATATAGAAGAGGCAGAATTGTGCGCAAAGACAGATTGGGGCGGCGTTCTACTCTCTCTGCCTACTGCTACGGGAAGCGGCGTGATGGTAAGTAAGTTATTTACTCAGTTAAGGACCTATTTGTTTTAGAAATCACATTTCGAGTGCATTCAGTCTAGTTACATCTTTCTATTCCTTATTCCATTTTTAACTTCCACATATCGCTCACTCCTTTCAAGAACGTCATAAATAAAAAATCGTCAATTTTCAGTTGTGCATGTTTTCGGAATGCCCAAAAAATGTACTGTGGCATATTTTTAACTAAATATTTACCCGCTACAGGGCAGAAAGTGTTGTTTTTGCATTTTGAAGAAAAGGTTTTTTTTTATTTACTAAATATTTTTCAAATGGAGAAAAAAAACCTTCAGGTTTTTCCTAAACGATCTTTTGCACAGTGAAAAGTTCAATTAGTGGCTCTATATTTATTTTTAATACGTTGTATTATATTTTTAAACTTTAAAAATGTTTTCCTGAAAAATCAAGCTTTTGATTTATGACGTTCTTGAAAGGAGTGAGCAATATGTTTCAATTTGCTATTACTACTTTTCCCGTTTAAAAATTCGCTGCACACCACTGCTTTTATGTACGCTGGTAGTACTAACTTTTTCCACTTTATCAACGTTCAATGGAATTTTTAAAAATATATATTTATACGGGGTAGTATCATGTAATACAGTTATCTGGCCTGTACGTTCAGAAATATATTACAGCCATCATTTTGGTTATAGGCAGGGAGGGCTTCGCAAGGACGGGTCTACGGTCACAGATTACAATGACAAAGTGTTATGTAGACCGTACAATCAATTTTTATTATTATTTTTACCTAACCGAAGGTATAGAAAATAAAACACAGCGGGCAAACTCGGAAAAAGAAGGGGTTTCAAACAAACTGGAAACATTTCACTTTGAATGGAGTCGTCACATCGCGAAAGCGATCTCGAGTTGTGAAAGTGGGAAAGAATTTTCAGGAATACTGAAGAAATGAACCAGGCTTATTTTGCGACCATGAATAAATATTTTATATATTTACTATGCATAGTTTTATTTATATTTATATTGAAAGCTTTATGTAAAATTCTAGGGTCTGATACAAAAGCTCTAGGCTTCTTGTGGGATTTACACTTTGAAAACAAAATTATAGGAAATAGAAAACTACAAAAAAAACTTATAAATAATATCATGCAAAACCTAGGCCTCGGTTTGAGTCTAGACTGACTGTAACTTGTTTTATGAAAAATGTATTTATTTCATTATTTTAGAAATCAATAACATTTGTTTTGCTGTTGTATGGAGTGGAAGGTTGGACTCTCGAAATCTCCATTAGAAATAAAATAATGATAGAAGACTGCTTACCACTGTCAAAAGACGAAAATTCATGCAATTTAATTACATATTCCGTAGAGAAAAATATGATCTTCTACAGCTTTTAGTAGAGGGAAAGGTAGAGGGCAGACAAGAAGCGAAAGAAAACATCATGGCTAAAAAAAATCGACAGTGTTTTGAAATACCAGAGGCAGCAAACCTCATCAGGCTTGTTTCGGCCAAAATCTGTGTATTTTTCAGAATAATTTATGTATTAAAATAGTATTAATAAATGTACGCTAGAAGAACAAAGAGACGCAGTTCATCGACTTATATTTTGTTTATAATATTGTCCCCACCACGTGTAGCTCCTTTAAAATCATATATAAGGGGTGGCGGACTAATTTTAGTGTGCTCAGATTAAATAATATTCAAAACGTGTATACGCCGCGCTCGCTCTGTTTTTATATTGGTGTCGCTTTGTTCTTCTCGCCTTAATAAGTTTGTAATTTTCGATATATTTGTGACCCTATGTTCTTATAACTTTGTGATTTTTTAATAAATTAAAGATTGTCTTCATTTGCGCGTTTCCGTCTTCCTAATCAAAAGTGTTCCAGTACCGTTAGCAGTAACCAGGCTGGTCCATGATCATGTGGTGGAGAAGAAGAAGAAGGAATTCACATTTAAGATTTTTATAAGCCTCCAAATATGTGATTTCGGCTCATACGATCAAAACACATTGATTTTAATTTATGTTTTAATAAGTGAATACCACTATTTCTTGTTATCTATTGTAACACGTATTTCGATGCATTCCGTATCATTTTCAAACACCGTATTGAAAATTATACAATGTTTGAAATTGATGCTAAATGTGTCGAAACATGTGTCACAATAGATTTAAGAAAAATTAGTATTTTCTAAGTAAAACTTAAATTAATTATGGATAGATTTAATTAAAAAGGACAATACAACCGTATCAATGAATGAAAATCCATTGGAAGAGTAAAAAAGGAGATAGGGTGAAAAAAAAACAATTATAATAAGGAAAACATGAGATAAATTATCAAATACGTTTAAATTTTCGTTATAAAATCGTCTTCTTAGTTTATCGATAACGTTTACGAAATGTATTCTTTTTTGCC